>NW_024070204.1:9785936-10018071 GCF_014754425.2 Oryx dammah
AATTAAGGCTGCTGATCAGCTGACCTTAAATTAAGGCTGCTGATCAGCTGACCTTAAATTAAGGCTGCTGATCAGCTGACCTTAAATTAAGGCTGCTGATCAGCTGAACTTAAATTAAGGCTGCTGATTAGCTGACCTTAAAGAATTTAACTGGGTTGTCTGGGTGGGCCCAGTGTCTTCATGAAGTTCTTTTACATAGAGGAAGAGGGAGATAAAAGAGAATCAGGAAGATGGCAGCGTGAGAAAGACCAGTGTCCTTGAAGATAGAAGTGGCCATAAACCAAGGAATGTGAGAAGCCTCCAGAAACTGGAGAAGGTTAAAAAAAAAGTTGGGGGGGGGGTTCTTCCCTAGAGCCCCCAGAAAGAAACACACGCCTAGATTTAAGTCCAGTAAGACCAAGTTTGGCCTTCTGAATTCTAGAGCTATTCGATAGTAAAGTTATATTCTATTAAAGCACTAAGTTTTGATGCACTAAGAAGTATTTAAAGCACTAAGTTTTAATGCCTGCAATGAAGGAGACCCAGGTTTGATTCCTGGGTCAGGAAGATCCCCAGGAGAAGGGAATGGCAACCCACCCCGGTATTCTTGCCTGGGAAATCCCATCAACAGAGGAGTCTGGTGGGTCCATGGGGTTGCAAAGAATCAGACACGACTGAGCAACTGACACAGAGCACTAAGTCAGTGGTATTAACAATTTGTTACAGCACCAATAGGAAGCCTATACATAGGTGGACTCAATCAATCTACTGTCAAAGTATTGTCGATCTATCACAGGTTCATGAGCAGCCCTTCAGGCTTCACTGCTTCTATCAGCCCACTGTGGGTAGCACAGAGCTGCTCTGTCCATCTGTTTCCAATGTCCAAATTACTGTCTGTATAGTGAGGACCAATATATGATCTCCTGACCAACCACCAGGGCTTATTCTTTGGCTAAGGTGTATCTCGATCACATGGACAAATTTAAGCCTGGAAGGACCAAGGCAGTCTCCTATCTCTCTGTATAAAAAAGTACCAAGGATAGGGCTTCTTCACTCTCTACCCAATTTCATGACTCAGTGGCTAACCCACTGGCTGCTTTCCACCAGTCAGTGTTATGTGATCCTCTCTTCAGATAACTTCAATGAGGAAGGACAGAGTCTTCCTAATGGGGCAGGTTGCACACTGGATGGTCGACCCTGTCTATACGAGTAATGAATGACCCACTATAAAATAGTATCTTTTCAGATGATCACTTAGAAGAACACAACATAGCCAACCAGGAAGATGAACTCTGGTGTTTTGGTTTTTGTCCTGTAAGCATTATGTTTTTTAAAAACTAGGTTGGAAGGAGGAAGCCTTCCCAAAGTGTTCCTCCTCCATTGCTTTAGCACTCTGGTCTTCAAGACTTGTTCTGATAAGGAATCATAGCCTGGGCCCACGATTGCTCTATAGAAGAGGATAAAAAAAGATAAAGCAGGAAATCCAGTTCTAAGGAATTCTGTTCTTCCATTGAGTGGACACCTTTGATATAACCAAATTTGGAGGTCCTTGATCAAATCCTTCCACTAGAGACTGTTTGAAGAGACCCTTTCTTATGTCAGCATTTTTTCCCAAGGTTTAACAGGAATTTCAGGCCTCAGATGTCTCTCAGAGATGAAAGCAACTCTACTAGTGTTCAGTAGCAAGTCACTGACACCCTCTTACAAAGCAAATATCTAAAGGTGGAGTGTGGAAGCCAGTGCATTCAAAACCTTAAGGTTGTCCTTCAGATTCCCCTACTGGGTTTTGCCATGAACTCCAGCCTCATTGGGTATTTATCACTGTTTGTATAAAGACGAGATTTTAGGCATCTGAGGTTATACTCAATCCACTGAAGACATTAGGGAGATTTTGTTGTTGGGATGATCTTCAAAAGCAACTCTTTTTCCTTCTTTCCTAATGGAATATGATAATATCCCCAGATATGAGATATGATTTTCCCCAGGACCCCAGGAGTTCCACCAAATACTATGTTTCTTATTCATTTCACGGTGGCCTCAGGGGAATATTTTTCATCTGCTGAAAAATATTCCTGATTCTTCAAATATTCCTTATTGGGTCACTCCTTATAATTCTATAATTTAGAAGCCCACTTCACTTTGTCATGAGTCACCCTAGTTTCAATTCTGTTGGCCTGCTCTTTTATAGTCCTGATAATCATTACATCAGCAAAGTCATATATCAGAGTATCTTTTATCATCAGTAAATGCAAGTCCTTGACAGGAATTTTGGGCACGGGTAAGGGAATTAACATATCCTTGTATGAGAAATGCAACAATAAACTGTATGATCTCTTGGGTGAAGCTCAGTTGAGATTGGCTTTTTCTCGGAAATTGAAATTGGGGGAAAAAAAGAGTTGCACAGACTGATGGTAGCACTGAAATTCCCTGGTGCCCATTGAATTGTCTTATTGGCCTGAACTATATTGGATAATGTCAAAGCCATAGGGAGAACACTCTATTTAGAACCTTGTAATCTATAAAGCCAATGAAGAAAAGCTGACTCCTTTGGTCAAGTAGGTCCTTTGTATAAAGAGGTATTGGGAGCGAGGGACCAGTTCCTAGCACCTCCTTTGCCAATACAGATACCACCAGCACCTCTCTGGAAAATCTATATTGTTTTAGCTTTGAACATGTTGGACCTTGGTTAGCCAAGGGCTTTCACTCAGTTTACATAATCACAACTGGATTATGCCACCATTTTTAACATGGTGTTAAAAATGTGTGTGTGTGTGTGTGTGTGTGTGTGTTACGGGTGTGTGAACTCACAGCAGTTACAAACCCACTCCCCATGTGTGTTATGGGAGTGTGGACTCACAGCAGCCTGCATATGTGGTATGTCTAGACCACTGAGTATGAAAAATCACCCTTTGTTTCTGAGCAACTATCTTACCATTTCTCTTTCCAAATGATCTTTACTGTTTTTAGTACAATGGCCAGGTAAAATTACATTGATTAAGCCCAGATAATATGGTTTCCCAGACTTACCATTCAAACAAGCCACAGCTTGTGGCCTCAACTGTCTCACTAGAGTGTTCCAAGGGTAACCCAGCCTCCCTACTCCCTTGCAGGAATTTGTGACAGCAGCAGGAGGAAGCCAGTATAACCTATAGAACAACTGTTTCTCCATTTTTTTTTTAACGACCATTCAAACACTTCCTGAATCTAATCTGTCCTTGGCTGTCCTACCCCATTTTGTCTAGCCTTCCTGTGGCCTGTGATTCCTCATCTTCTCACGGCTGTCTGCACCAGCTTAACCACAGAATCCACTAGCCTCATTCATGGTAAGTTAATCCAGAGTGCCCTGACTTCCTCTTGGATATCTTCAACTAATTATAAAACTAAGAAATGTGGAGGTCCTCTCGAAGAGGTCTCCTCAAATCACAGTATCACCTGTTGTTTGATCCAAAAAGATACTTGGTCTCATTTGATTTGGGGCACGGCCACAAATCAATCCAAGTTGGCATCATCTATCTATATCCGCTCTCTTCAGGATCAATGATTGGGTTGGAGGTAATACAGAGAATTCTACCCATTGGGGTAAGCCTTGTGCACCGTGTTTTTAACTCAGGTCAGAGGGACATAGTCTTGGAGTAGAGACAAAAGCCTTAGGCTGCATGGCTACTACCCCTGATTAATTCTTATTTACTTAAAGCCTGATATCACTAATATCCATTGGAGACTACCAGTCTTTGGTTCATTATGTCTCAATATCTCTGGTAATGTTTTTTATCTGAATCTTTTCCTATATTTATTGGAAACATTTCTTAGTTCTTTTGTTCCCATACAGTCCCATAGCCGTGGTCTTTCAGATATGTCTATTAATGACAGATGGGTCTGAAGGGAGGCATTACTCTTTGAAGAGGCAAGATCACCCATTACACCTGCTACACTTGTCTACAATATGGATAGATACTGGCACACCAACTTCTATTTTCATATATTTTTCCATGTCAGATTTTATTATACATATATCCTTGTTAAATGCCGCCAACATCTCTGCTTGCTTGGTAAGACCCAATGGAAACAATCCTTTCTTTTTGGGTTATAATTTGTACATGGTATAATGTTGCGAACCATCCAGAATCAAGGGCAGAATGGCCATGTTTCACTGAAATAGTTCGTTTCTTTGACAGGTGTCAAGTTGTATGGTTTCAGAATCATCTGGCCACCATGATGGGGTTACAGAATCCTGTGAGGTCTGGGGACTTTAATGGGATACAAGGGTGACACCGAGCTGACCTCCTGGTCCTCACATCCTTTTATTTTCCAACCTCCTAGAATCCAGTTTTTGACCCTCCTTCATCTGGTCTACACAATGGAGTCTCAAAGATGTTATTGCTTTCCTTTCATCTGTCCCTATTTTCCTTGAGCCCCTGCCCCAGACAGTATGGTCTGTAGCAAGGGTGGTGCTCACTTCTAAAATCCACAGGGAAGGTACAGGGAATATGCCTTCTAAGCAGAGTGCTGGAGATGAGATCCCAGAATTCCACTGGAGCACTTTTTGCCTTTCCTCATGAATACAAAGAGACAGAACATTACAATACTGTTCACCCACTGCTGCAATTTCACCCACTTGCTCTTGTTCAGGGACATTTTGGGTTAATGAGGCTTATTTGAGCTGTCCTGGGGAGACTGGTCTCCTTATATACCACTGTTTCCATGGAAAATACATTTCAATGGTAAGAGTCTTTCTTGCAAACAATCTTTGAAAATTGAAGACAGCTTGTACAGATCCAAAGGAATGCACAAATTATCCCATACATAAAATCAAACACAAATCAGAAGAGAATTAATGCCCACTTAGTGCTTCCCTTTTTATTACATAGCCAAATTAACGAAGAAGGATTGTAAATACAGAAGACCTCTTTGAATTTTGGAGAGTCCCTAACAAAAAAGACTTTTTTTCCTTTCACTTACGTTAAAAGTTTGGTTTAAAAAGTGCACAGGAGCTACCAAACATGAACCGTTTTCATATAATCATCACCTGTAGCCTTCCTTGAAACATTTAAAAACAGTTTTAATAATGAAGTGCACCTAATAGGGAAGAGGTATGACAAAGCGCCTATAGGATCGTCTGGATATAAAGATACATTTCTTTCGATGGGAACCTGATTCTGAATGACTGAAATACGAGCTAGAAATCCAGATATACTTAAGTCAGAGAGGCTCTTGTTCTCCATGGTATCTGGCTCCAGTGATGTTTCCATTTCCAAGATGGCGCACACAAGCACATGGAGCAGGGTCATTAATGAACATGAAAGTGTCATCAGCTTGACGACGTCTGATGGATTTAGAATGAACTGGAACAATAACCTTAGTGAAGCTGGAAAAGTGACTGAATGCTCAAAAGAGGCGAGAGCAAGATCATTTACTTAGAGTAGATGAATGAAACAGATCACAGAAATAGAGGCAAGCACAGAGCCACAATGAAATCATAAAAAGGAAAGGTGTGCACAATAATCTGTGTATGAGGCTAATACAATGTAGAGGCTTCTAAGTGGTTTCTACCAGTGTTTTGACAAAATGTTCTCTCTAGTTCTCTGTGCCAGGAAAATCAGAGACTGTTTAGAAGGGAAAAATCAAAAGGATGACAAATAAACAATATGCCTCTTCCTCAGTTCAATGATTCAGAGATTTCTCACCCACAACAAGGTCTAATGGTGATGAATCAGCAGCAGTAAGGAAAGAAGGTGTTAACAGGAGGACAGAGACTGGGTTTTTTTCTGCTGCCTTTCCCTACGGCTAAAGGGAAAAACGGGACTTTACTGCTGGATGAAGAAGCTTAGGTTGGATATACAGTTGGACTGTGGTCCTGAATGAGGGATTCACTCTTCAGCTAGAGGTCTTCTTTTTTTAAAATATTTATTTCTTTGGCTGCATTGGGTCTTAGTTGTGGCATGCAAGCTTCTCTCCAGTTGTGGCCCATGGGCTCCAGAGCATACAGACTCAGTATCTGCGGCACTTGGGTGGTACATGGACTAAGTTACCCCTTGGCATGCAGGATCTTAGTTCCCTAACACAGGAATTGAACCTGTATCACCTGCATTGGAAGGTGAATTCTTAACCACTGGACCACCAGGGAAGTCCACTTCTTTTCTGAAGATAGGATATAGGAGCTCTCACTTGAAATGTGGCAAGAAAAAAAAAAAAAAGCCTGGTGAAAAATCACTCAGTTAGACTGGGATAATTGTATCTACCTGTGATACAAATGTGAATGGGCTGACATTCAGGTAGGTCATCTATTTCTTCTGTTAATTATCAAAAAGAATACAAACTGATTCAGGGTGGGCAGATAAAAAGATAATTCATTAAAATAGAAAGAGAGCACGGTACAAAGAAGAAATGAAAATAACCCAAGTGAATTTTAGCAATCCCAACAGGGAAACTTCAAAGATGGTAGAAAAATACCTGCTATACCATTGTTCCCAAGTCCTGACCCAGTAGACTGCTCTCTGACTCATCACTGTCACGTAAAGAGGACCTTCTGTACTTGGTGGTTTTAATCAGGACTTTCACTGCAGGTTGGCTCCATTTCAAAACAGTTCTGGTCTGATTGCTTAATTTTCATTCACTTTCAGTTATTAAAATGATCTCATTCCAATTCAGAGAATGATGCTTGATCATTTTGCTCCAGTCCTAGTCTCCTGCCGATCCTCCAACATCCCAGCCTCCAGGAGCTGGCTGGACCACGACCTCCAGCCCTGGGTGCTCTTCTCCCCTTCCCCTTCCTCCTGGATCTTTCCCTTGTGCTTCAGGAGGGAGGGAGAAGAGATGTTTCCTTGCACAGAGGCAGCCCGAGACCATCTCTGATGTTGGTCTTCTCTGCCCACGTGGTCCATAACTCTAGAACTGGTGCTGCCAGGTGGCTGGAGGTCTCTGCCACCCCTAGAGGATGGCCTCGCTCAGCATCTTCTGACCCCATTTTGCCTCACCCTGATCTTCCAGAGTCCTACAGGGACACACCCACATTCCTGACACCCCTGGGTTCTTCTCCCCTGCCGTGGTCCATCTTTCTTGAAGGGACCTTCAAGGAAGGAAAACAGTCTCTGCCCACTACATCTGACCATACCTCTATGTTGTCTCTCCCTTGTGTTCTTATGGCACAAGGCAAGTCACCATCTTGGAAGGTGAGCTGACAGCTCGCCTGGGAAGGACACGCCTGTCTTTCTTGTTGCTACAACTATGGAGCTATTCTTATCTGTATGACCATTCTCTCCCTAACATGACTGCCCTCTTTCTCCCAGTTCTCTTGTTAGACTCAACAGATAAGGGCATTGAACCAGAGAGGTCTCTACAGCCTCTTGGGAGACTAGTCTTCCATCAAGAATGGGGCCATCTTTGAACTCAGTTCTGGTAATGACCACCTTACATTGTCATGGGGAGCCATGTCTGCGGCAGTCTTTAGTCAGTGACCCCAGCGCCAGGAGGAGACCTTTGCTTGGCATATCATGCAGAATGGACATACTGATATCTGATCCTCCCCAGGCCTTTGCCAGAGGATCCCGCAGTCTCTTTAGCATTTGGAGAAAGTCACTGAGGCCAGGACGAGCCTCTGGAAGGTCAATGAATGACAGGCTAAGATGAGGAAGGAAAAGAGAAAGAAGAACTAAAGGGGGCTAGGGCTGGAGACAGCAGGGCAGTGAAAGGTTGTTGTTGAATTACGACACCGGGATTCTTGGCCCCCGGAGGAGAATTCAATCCGGGGCCAGAGACGAGGCTTGATCGCTCAGAGCTTTTGTGTAACAAAGTTTTATTAAAGTATAAAGGAGATAGAGAAAGCTTTTGACATAGGCATCAGAAGGGGGCAGAAAGAGTACCCCCCTGCTAGTCTTTAGCTGGATGTTATATAGTTATCAGCAGTCTGTTAATGAAAGAAAGGAATGTCTCAAAACTTAAAATGGCACCAGGCCCCTCACCCATAGGATGTATTTTGGGATAATCTTGGCTCCAAATGGTTCATCTTGGGCCATAAAAGGATTAACTTGAATCTTGAAGAAGGGCAGAGCACCACACAGATAGTGTCATTTACGTAGATTAGAGGAACAGTATCGGAGTATAACATACTGGTTTATCAAGTAGGTTCTGAGCCAAAAAGGCGGAACCGACTTGAAGACAGAGTTTGGGGTAAATGCATAGTACATTGGCATAGCTTAAGATAAACATTTCCATAAGAAAAAGGCATTGGTTAACTTCAGGTGAAACCAGGTGTCATGGCAACACAGAATTTTAAGAGAAACCTCCTTTTAAATTTGTATAGAGAAGGAAAAATATCTCTAGTTTGTTTCCTCCTGCCGCTTAAGAGAGAGAAAGCTGTCTGACACTTGCAGGCCATTTCCTCCATTTGGAGACCCCTGGCCTTCCTGCCTGTTACCCTCTCAGCAGAGAGGTGCAAAATGTCAAAGAGAGAGACGTACATGGCAGGGGTACACTGTCACCAGGCCCCCAGCACCCTGCCGGTTCATCAGTCCCATTTATCTTTAAGTGAAAAAGGCCACCAAATCATCACCATTTACTGGTACCCTTTTGTCTCTACTTCTTTCCCCCAGTTCCCAAAGACCATGATTCTGACTTCCCCTCCATGGCACGGGAACACAACCGCCAAGTTGATATATACCTCAGTGGGATCACACCTGCCCTCGTTAGCTGTAATTCTGTCCCAGCCTGTTAGCAGTACTGCCTACTTATGATCTCCTCCACTGAGGATGACTCACAGCCCTTTCTGCTGGAAGCCCTGGTCCCATAACTCTCAATTCTGCCTCTTTCATCACCTCTCGTGTGTGAAGGACCAAGGCAACACAGAAGTAAGGAGAGGAAAAAAAAAAAAAAAACAACACATGGGCTGTTTCCTTCATTCATTCTGGTTTAGCTTCCAGCTGTGACGCAGCTCAGCACAGATCATTTTTCACACCACTCCCGCGCCCATGAAGGTTGCGGCCCCTGAGAACCTTAGCTTCTCCATCTAGCCAACACCTCCCCAAGACCCAGAACCAAACCCCTTCCTCCGATTAGCACTCCCTTCTCCAACAGCACTGCCGTGTTTTTGTGTGGCTTTCTCCTGCTGCCCCGATGGGACTGAAAAGTGGAAACAGGTCTGTTAGGTACGGTGTGATATGATTTCAAACCCGTGTGCTTATGACTTTAGTCATTTTAATATATTACCTTCTCATCTGTGGTTGCTGTTAAGCTCTTAGTGGCATAGCTGCTGAGGGATCCGCTGGGGGCTTATCACTAAGAACTTGTGGAGAGAAGCAAGGGGACATTTAGACTCTGACTCCAAGAGCTGGTGAGGCACATTCTGAGAGTTTCAGTCTGGACAAACCTGCCCTTGGCTGCTCTAGCTCTCTGAAGGTCTGGAGACACCTGTTCCTGCCGAGGCCAGCTTACTCTGGCCTGGCAGTGGTGTTGACAAGAGTGGCAGCCCCAGGAAGAGAAGGGACACTGTTACTGCCTTGGCCACGCACTCCTATAGGCAATGGCTCAAGCCCTGCAGTCATCCTTGGAGTGATAATCCCGGCCTGCCCGCCTACTCATGCGCCCTCACTCCCTAGCAACTGGCCTTAGCAGCAAGGGATCTGGGTTTTGACCTGGCAGCTGGAAGTCAGATCCTGTTTGGTGAAACCAGCTCTCTTGAGAAAACAAACTCATATAAAAGGTACACTTCAACTTAATTGAGACTCTGATTTCTGTCAGGTCCCCTTGCCTAGAACAACAGCGTAATTAATCCATCATTTGTTTGCAGGATGTTATTTCTCTATTGGTTCATTAAGAGACATTATCCTCTCTGCTGATATCTTGTGAAATGATTACAAATCCCACTGTGCACCTGTGTTAAGTAAACTATAGGCAAAGACAATTTCAGGCTCTGAGCGTAATTTGCTACCACCACCCCCCTGCCCCGCCCCCGTACCCACCCCAAATAAATGCAGGAGACATGGGTTTGATCCTTGTGTCAGGAAGAGCCCCTGGAGAAGGAAATGGCAACCTATCCTAGTATTCTTGCTTGAAAAATTCCATGGACAGAGGAGCCTGACAGAGCTACAGTCCACAGGGTCGCAAAGAGCCAGACACGACTTCGCAACTGAGCATGCGTGCTCCAAATAAAACAAATTCTTAGAGCTTAGCTTGTTAAAGTCACTGCCTTTCTCCGTTTTTTTTTTTTTTTATGCAGACCTCACAGTCGCTTGTCTCCAGCTGTTTCCACCTCCTCAAGCTCCCTCATCTGCCTCTAGGCTCCTGGTCACCTCTCTGCAGTGCTGTCCTGGAAGGGCATGAGCCAGTTGCCTGGCCACCCCTCCTGTGGTCCAAGGGCCTCTCACCTCTAAGTCTTCCTCCTTTACATCAGAGTCTTCCACACACCCCCATGGCCTCTCAGAACCCACCCACACTTCCCTCAGATCCAATGGCCACATGGTTTTTTTTTCCTACTTTCTCAAACACTTTGAGATCACCACAAGGGGCTACCTAGAAGGTTACCTGCCTTCTTTTTCTGGCTTCTTTTCAGAAGGTCACCTTTTGTATGGTTTCTGGGACAACCCGCCCACTTCATTGATCCACTGACCATCTCTTTTCATATTTCTCTCTTTTTTTTTTTACCATCTCCCCTCTCCTTTGACCATTTCATAGGTTCCAAATCTCCCTAAGTCTCCTTTCTTGAAATGTACTACTTCCCAAAATACCCTGCCAAAGAGCAGGCCCCAGATTTCTCTTTTCTGAAAGTAAGGCCTTTGACATGCAAAGTCTACATGACCCAACCCCAGACACTCACCCACTGCTCTCGTCTCCTTCCCTCCTCCACTCTTTTCCAAGGTTCCAGTCACACTCCCTGTTAAGTCAGGGTCATGGGTTGTTTTGCCCTCCCAAAGATACACTGGAACCCTAAGCCCAGGTACCTTTGAAAGTGAACTCATTCTAAAAACAGGGTCTTCATGGATGTAATCAACTTAACATCAAGATGAGATGGTTGGATGGCATCACCTACTCAATGGACAAGAGTCTGAGCAAACTCCTGGAGGTAGTGAAGGACAAGGAAGCCTGGCATGCTGCAGTCCATGGAGTCACAAAATGCTGGGTAAGACTTAGCAACTGAACAACAAACAACTAGGATGTGCCCTAATCCAGTATGACTTGTGTCTCTACAAGAGGAGAAGAGACACAGACAGAAGCACAGAGACAGGAAAAGGCCACGTGGTGTCAGAGGCATAAGTCGGAGTAATGCAGTGAAACATCAGGATTAAGGGCCAGCACCAGAAGCCAGGCAGAGGCAAGCAGGCATTCATTCCGGCAGAACCGTCGAGGGAGCCTGGCCCCGCTCATACCTTGATCTTGGACTTCCAGCTCCAGAAGTGTAGAGAATCAAGCTCTGTTGTTTTAGGCCCTCCAGTGCGTGGTACTTTGTTTCAGAAGCCAACCCTAGGGGACCAAAACGCTCCTGGAACACACATGGTCCAGCCTGCCCAGGCCTGCTTTGTACACAAGTCATGGTGGGATATTTCTCCTCAGAGACTAACTCTTTCTCTTACTGCTTCTGGCTCTGCTCAAACACTGCTCCTCAGAGATGACTGTCCTGCCCATCTTACATGAAACAGCAGCTCACTCCTAATCTCTTCCCGCCCCATCATCCTCTTCGCTCATTTCCTGTTGTTTTACTCACGGCAGCTCCACCATCTGGCAAATGATAGATCTGTGTCTTTGTTTCTTGTTGCTCCTTACTCATTTGGATCTAGTTTGTTCACTACTATATCCCCAGGGCTAAGAACAGAGCCTGGAACTTCAGACCTGATCGGTGAATACCTGTTGAATGGGCATACTCATGGATTCCGCTTTCACATAATATCAATGTATTCAGCATTTGGACTTGTTTGTGTGTTCTTTTAGCTGGCACGTGCAAAGAATTCTTTGATTCTAACTTCCCAAAACCCCTTTTTTTTTTTTTTTTTTTTTTTTTGGCTTCAACAATGGCTCTGCACAGGGTCACACACAACAGGGGCTTTTGATGTGTGCTAGAGACCATAACTGGAGAAGGCGATGGCACTCCACTCCAGTACTCTTGCCTGGAAAATCCCATGGACAGAGGAGCCTGGAAGGCTGCAGTCCATGGGGTCGCGGAGAATGACTTCACTTTGACTTTTCACTTTCATGCACTGGAGAAGGAAATGGCAACCCACTCCAGTGTTCTCGCCTAGAGAATCCCAGGGACGGGGGAACCTGGTGGGCTGCCGTCCATAGGGTCGCACAGAGTCGGACACGACTGAAGCGACTTAGCAGCAGCAGCAGCAGAGACCATAATGGATTTCAGCATGTGAATCGCAAACGCTACAAGTAAAGCAGATACACACAGATGTTCTGTCTATAACATTACGAGATTGTCAGGAGGAGATTTCCTTAATGTGTGTTTTACATGTATACCAGCAAAATCCTACAGGTCTCAACCCACTGACTCTGGCTGGCACGGTATGCGCATTCTCTCCACAGTGATGCAAATTGACTTTACAGTCTGGGAGACTAAGGCTCAGAGAGGTAAAGAAACTTGCCCAAAATCACAGAGCTAGAATGCAGGAGAGTAGCCAGGATTTAAAGGCAGGCAGCCTGGCTCCAGGGCCCATGCTGTCAGCTCAATGGGATGCTGTCTACTGACACCTCGAAACTAATAGAGGCTCTTTCTCAAAAACTGTGGAACTATTTATGATAATGGAAAGAGAAGAAATGATTCAAAAGTAATCACCTGAAGAGATGGATGGCACCTTCTCTTGAACTCTGTGAGGTGGAAAGAAGCAAGAATAAAATAGAAATTATGAAGCACTTTAAGTGTAGTAGACAGGAACAAGTCTGAATTTTGTTTTTAACACATGAAAGGTTGTCAGTCAGTCTGAGTAAAATAAAATGTATGGGAGAGGGGGACAGTTGCATATTTTAAAACTCATTTTCTATGTTCTAGTTAATATTAATAAAACAATGATGTTGCATAAAATGAGTGTAAATGATACAAATATATTGAAACTTTATGGACATGATCACACACACACACATACACACAAACTCCAAAGGACTAATGTCCTTAAGTCTAATTCCTACTCTAAGTCTAAGTTAGTATGACTTATGCTATATTTTCTGGCAACTTCTAAATTAAATTTAGTGTACCCATCACTGTCAGTTCAGTTCAGTTCAGTCGCTCAGTCGTGTCCGACTCTTTGCGACCCCGTGAATCGCAGCACGCCAGGCCTCCCTGTCCATCGCCATCTCCCGGAGTTCACTCAGACTCACGTCCATTGAGTCCGTGATGCCATCCAGCCATCTCATCCTCGGTCATCCCCTTCTCCTCCTGCCCCCAATCTCTCCCAGCATCAGAGTCTTTTCCAATGAGTCAACTCTTCGCATGAGGTGGCCAAAGTACTGGAGCTTCAGCTTTAGCATCATTCCTTCCAAAGAAATCCCAGAATCTCCTTCAGAATGGACTGGTTGGATCTCTTCTCCAACACCACAGTTCAAAAACATCAATTCTTTGGCGCTCAGCCTTCTTCACAGTCCAACTCTCACATCCATACATGACCACTGGGAAAGCCATAGCCTTGACTAGATGGACGTTTGTTGGCAAAGTAATGTCTCTGCTTTTGAATATACTGTCTAGGTTAGTCAAAACTTTTCTTCCAAGGAGTAAGCGTCTTTTAATTTCATGGATGCAATCACCATCTGCAGTGATTTTGGAGCCTAAAAAAATAAAGTCTGACACTGTTTCCACTGTTTCCCCATCTATTTCCCATGGAGTGATGGGACCGGATGCCATGATCTTCGTTTTCTGAATGTTGAGCTTTAAGCCAACTTTTTCACTCTCCTCTTTCACTTTCATCAAGAGGCTTTTTAGTTCCTCTTCACTTTCTGCCATAAGGGTGGTGTCATCTGCATATCTGAGGTTATTGATATTTCTCCCAGCAATCTTGATTCCAGCTTGTGTTTCTTCCAGCCCAGCATTTCTCATGATGTACTCTGCATAGAAGTTAAATAAGTAGGGTGACAATATACAACTTTGACGTACTCCTTTTCCTATTTGGAACCAGTCTGTTGTTCCATGTCCAGTTCTAACTGTTGCTTCCTGACCTGCATACAGATTTCTTAAGAGGCAGGTCAGGTGGTCTGGTATTCCCATCTCTTTCAGAATTTTCCACAGTTTATTGTGACCCACACAGTCAAAGGCTTTGGCATAGTCAATAAAGCAGAAATAGATGTTTTTCTGGAACTCTCTTGCTTTTTCCATGATCCAGCGGATATTGGCAATTTGATCTCTGGTTCCTCTGCCTTTTCTAAAACCAGCTTGAACATCAGGAAGTTCATGGTTCACGTATTGCGGAAGCCTGGCGTGGAGAATTTTGAGCATGACTTTACTAGCATGTGAGATGAGTGCAATTGTGTGGTAGTTTGAGCATTCTTTGGCATTGCCTTTGTTTGGGATTGGAATGAAAACTGACCTTTTCCAGTCCTGTGGCCACTGCTGAGTTTTCCAAATTTGCTGGCATATTGAGTGCAGCACTTTCACAGCATCATCTTCTTGGATTTGAAATAGCTCAACTGGAATTCCATCACCTCCACTAGTAGGAGGTAGAAATTTTTCTCTGACTCCATAGGCTGGATTTTAAGCATTTTGTAAACAGTCTCACAAACTTTTCCATGGAGCTTATTAGCACATGGTATTATATTGCCCTATTTACATGTTGCCCATCTATGTGGATTCATTACAAGTATGATCTGCATGTTATTAATATTTGGTTCTACTACTAACTCCAAAACAAGCTGTCAATAAACTCTTCTTTCTGCTAGAACTGGAAATTTCTTTAAAAACACAAAGTATTTTATCAAGAGTAAGGAGGATGGTAACTGGAAAGAGTTTTGCTGGTAGTTAATAAAATATTGAATAAAGTCAATGCTGGTTTCCTAGAGAAATTGTTCTCATCTTCAATTTGCATATCTTGACTCTTGAAGATCTTCAAACACGTTGGTTACACACTTGTTGACTGAAGACAATTTTTCATATACAAAGAAGACTTTGGGACAAAATCTGAACTAAATCAGTGGTAGTCACCAGCCATTCATTCATTACAGAGACATGGATATAAGTCCGTCTCACATGGGACATCACATAACAAAGTCTGAGTGTTTAAAAAGGCACACTATTTAAGTGAATAGTCTTATGTTTAAGAAATACATTTTAAAATTATTTAAATGTTTAGATTTAATTGTATTAATTTAAATTTTATTAAATCTAATTTATTAATTTATAGTGAAACAAAGTATACAGACATTTTAAAATATTCACCTCTTGTCACTTGAAAAATTTGCAAATACCTTTTTATCTATAGAGAACAGATTGCTTTGAATTCCAGCATGTAGCACCCCCATGCACACATATGCCCCTGTCTGTGTGCGCCTGTTTAGTGTGAACTGCCGACTCTATTTGTAAATGAAAAGAAATAGGGGGAAACACAGGAGGGAGGAACATAAATAAATCCAAATCATTACAACTCATGAGAGGTACTTGGTGATATCCCTAAATCAATGGGATGCTCTTAATATTCTTAACTGATGAAGGTTCCCAAAAGAATGAAAAAAAGATTTTTGAAAAAATATAAAATAATTATCAACATTTAGGCACTTCCTGGAGGCTCAGAGGTTAAAGCGTCTGCCTGGAATGCAGGAGACCCGGGTTCTATCCTTGCGTCGGGAAGATCCCCTGGAGAAGGAAATGGCAACCCACTCCAGTACTCTTGCCTGGAGAATCCCATGGAGGGAGGAGCCTGGTGGGCTACAGTCCATGGGGTCGCAAAGAGTCGGACACGACTGAGTGACTTCACTTTCACTTTCACTTTTCAAGCACTTCCCAAAAGATGCTTATCATATATACACACTATATACACACATGAGCAGATTTTCATGTCTAAAAACTACCAACATTATCTAAAACTCAACTTATTACGACGTTCCCAACAACTTAGGAGACAGTGTGGATGGCAGACATAGTTCAAGCATAGCTGACAACCATCCACACCCATCACTCCTCTTGCCCTTTAAAGCAGGAGAACCTGCCTACAGTTAAAGCAGGAGAAACTGCCAACAGATCAGTCACTCATCATCCATGGAAATGAGCTGCCCCAATGTGGTGTGTTTGCTACATCGACTGGACCCTCTCCTTCCACTTTCTCTTTGCCCCACCCTATTTCATTCTTTTTAAAAAATATTTATTTGGCTGCACCGAGTCTCAGTTGCAGCACGTGGGATCTAGTTTCCTGACCAGGGATGACTCCTAGGTCCCCTGCCCTGGGAGCATGGAGTCTTAGCCTCGGGACCAGCAGGGAAGGCCTCCCTCTTTCATTTTTTCAACTGCTTTTCTTCTGATCTTTTCTCCGTCTAACTTTGAACTCTTGTTTGCATGATATCCTCTTATTCCAATTTTAGGACACTTGCTGGTCTTCAAAGCATTTCCTAACTGAATGTCCCGGCCCAGGTCAGGGCACCCAGTGGACTGTAGACTCTCCCGCAGTCACTGGTGGTTCCTGAACTGACCACGCCCATTCTTTTCCCGTCAGTTCCACCTCCTTGCTGTCAGGGAACAAGCAGTCTGCCTTAAACCCAAGTTCACTGGACCAGTAGGAAAAGTTTGGGACAGTGCTTCTGTCTGCTGATTTATGGGAGTGAATTCTCAACTTTATACCTATGAGATCTGGCATCATCATGAACAAAGCTGAATTTCTTGGCTTCATTAAATGAAAACTGTACAAAGCCCTGTAATAAGGAATGAGAAAGGCATGATTTATGACCCTCCACATACAGGAGATTTAATTCTGCCTTTGCTCAACGGCCTATCCATTGTGCAGGCAAAGTCAATACCAATAATGAAATGTAGACTGAAGGGCTAAATCAATTCAATAAAATGCAATAGAAAGACTAGAGGACTGAGTAAATTTGGAAAGGCTGGTGCCTGCAAGATTAGTATTTGGACAACAGGTAATTACAAAAATCAATGCCTGTATATGAAAACATGACAGGCAGCTATCTGTCATGAAGGGAGAACCACTATTAATGGTTTAGGCTTGAATTAGGATGAGAGAACTCTCATCCTAATAGATGTGTGCAAAGTCCTGAGTGTGTACACACTGAGATGTGTACACACCTGAGTGTGTGTGTGTATGTGTGCGCATGAGCATGCACTTGTACTCCCTTGGTAACTGAAGGAGAGATGAAGGGAAACTCCAGGTGGCTCACTCTGCATTTTACTTAGGCCTCCTGCATCTGCCCAGCTCCTCCAGCTCCTTTGTGCTAACTCTGATCTCATTTTGTCAGGCTGTATGCTACACATCCTTTCCTTCCTTGTCATCACAGTCTCCGAGGTACTCCAGGCACCATTATCATGAGGTCCTGGCCATGTCTGCAGTCTTTAGGAGGTAGAGCAGAGGAACAAGTTCCACTTGAACCACAGCTCTAAGAACCAGGTGTCAGGAGAATCTCCGGGCAGTAAGAAGTGATACAGGCAACCTCAAGGGCATCTGCAGCAAAATTAAAAACCGAGCACAGGTACACACAACCTACACATACATGTGCATGCAGGCCTAGTCGTGTCCTACTCCTTGCGGCTCTAGGGACTGTAGCCCTCCAGGCTCCTTTGTCCACGGACTCTTCCAGGCAAGAATACTAGAGTGGTTTGCATGCCCTCCTCCAGGGGATTTTACCAACCCAGGGATTAAACCCCAATCTCTTGTATCTCCTTCATGGCAGGCAGATTCTTCACCATTGCACTGAGAAGCTCAGCTGTATATACGTATGTAAGATAAAACAGTATCTTACGTGTCTAACTGTGCTCCTGGACAAAGATGTATATGAACGAATGAATACATCACCATGTAGCAGTTTGCATCCATTAAGTCATTTAATCCCTATAAGGACTCTACAGGGAAGGGATCAGCATCTCTGTTTTAAAGATAAGAAAGGAGGCTTGAGCGGACAGCTCTGTTCAAGAAGACACAGCTGGTGAGCAGGGAAGTGATGCTGGACAATGTATCTTTCGACACTGGTGAATGTGCTGGTCACCCCGTCCTCACACCACCGTTTTGTCTCCTGCAGAAGCCAGGATGCTTCTAATGTGACCACACACAAGTCCACGTTGGGCACCACTGCTATAAAGTTTCAAGGCTGGTCATGGCTCACATAGACAGAGGCAATGACTTTGAACTTGCCCAGGTAATGGCGTCTGCATGGACCACATGACGGCCTTGTTGATGTTTGGCCTCTGACAGCTCTGTCCCTTCTGCTCGCATCCGAGCAAGCTGACGACAAAGCTCTGATGCCTCCTCCTTTGGTGCCAGAAAGTTCAAACCATAGAAATCCTGTCCCCAGGTAAGAACACCATCACAGGGCAGGCCATATCTACCACCTAATCCCGTAGGCATCCTTTCCTGAGCTCTCCACTCACATTCAGTCCCGTGTGGAAGCCGCTATGCTCGGCTACATAAGCCTCATTACGTGAGTAACTGGCCTTTTCATACTCTCATGGGGTGTGTGTGCTGTCCTCAGTCTTGACATCAGAACCAAATTTGGGGACGAGTCCATCCTGCTGCTGTGGTTGCCACAATATCTGTGAATCCGCTTTACACCCATCAAGGGATGAGATTCTCTCATGGCCTCTAGAGAAACCCTCAAAGTTATAATCTTTGCAAAACGATGGCATGTGATCCCTCAATCGGACATCTCTCCTTCATTTTAAATGGTTATTTTGTTTTCTACTAAAGGCTGAGAATGACTAAGAGACTGCCACTTGGGACAAGAGCCACATAATTTAATTTATCCTCAGATCATTTTAATAGTATTTTTTGACATTCATATTTAAAAAAAATAAAAAATAAAAATAGTAAAAAAAAATCTATCTTAGATGAATAATAATTTCTTTTATCTCAGCTTTGGCATTACCGATACTTGGTACCGATAATTCTTTGTCCAGGCTGCCCTTCCATTACAGAATGTTTTGCAAGCATTCTTTGTAATTGAACAGGACCATATGGTGCCTGTTGGGGACAGAGCCTCCATTTTTTTCCACCTGCTTCTTTGCAGAAAAACTTTAGCCAAAGAATAAATTTAATCAGAGAAGTGAGAAAATGCAGACAGGAAAACCATCAAGTGAGACAAAATAATAATAGTTTAGCCATTTAACATAGTCAAGGACCTTTAGTTCCTCCTTAAGGGCTATACATAATATTCTGAGTCACATCCTCTGAGCTGTTTTGCAGATACTAAAACCCTGCCAGGTGGAAGGAGTTGACTGCACGATGACCAGACTGTAGCCATGACATAAGTTTCTCTATCTTACATAGTTCCAAGAACTGACCTCAAGGAAACAAGAACAAACCGACCCTGGAACTGAAGATGAACTGTACTTAAAATCATCAAGATGGTGCTGATCAGATCACTGCATGACCAATTTCACGATGACTGTCAGAGCAGACTGTGCTGTTTCTGCATGTAACCCCCATCTCCAACCTGTAACCCTGGAAATCCCCCCTTTAAAGCTCCTGCTTCCTGATCAGCAGTTGAGAGTTGGTTTTTGGACATAAGTCCACCTTCTCCCAGGTTGCCAGTCTCCTGAATAAAGGAACCTTTCTTTCCTGCCAACACTTGTCTCTTGAGTACTGACTTTTCAGAGGTGAGCAGCCCAGCCTGACTTGGGTAACACATGACTGCCACCCACTAAATGCTAATGGCACACCACAAATTGTTTTCAATTCTGACAACCAAAGATGGCTCCAGATGTTGTGATATGTCCCTTGGGAGGCAAAATTACACCTGGTTGCGAATCACCACTTTATATACATTCCACAAAGAAACAGGACTTTTCTGATGAGAAAAAGCATGGGTCAAGCCCTTTGTAGTCCCAGGGGAAGAGAAACAGGAAAAAAAAAAAAAGATGAAAAGCTGCTAGTCTATACACATCCCAATGCAAGCAAGCACCATCTATAATAAATCGCAATTATATCTTCAAATCTCTGCTTTCCACCCTTAAACTAATTTAGTCTCATCCCCCAAATTCCTTACATGCTATGGAGATGGCTCTTAACAGTTTATAAAATCTTTTTTAAAAATTTGATTACTCAGCTGCTCATATGCAAATGCTTGTCCCTTGTCTTAAAAAAAAAAAAAAATCAGAGTTGGCTGTGCTGACCACTGTGATTTTCCAGAAATATCACATACCACAATTTGTGCACTTTGAAGTATTCCAAAAATTTTGAGCATGTTAACAACTGTTTACATGATGAACACAGAGAAGAGATTCTTTAATGGAATGCATATATCTGTATCATATCCACTGGTACATTTGCACTTATCAATGAGTTTTCCAGGAAGACAGATGATACCATAAACTGATGTAGCAATCTTGATATAATTTGAGGAGAACATGAAGATGCTTTGTATTTCTTTAGAATTTAGGAGCAGAGATGACTCCAGAGATGGACTGAGAAGAAAAATGCAAATTATATCAAAAGTTTAGCATTTGATACTCTCATCTCTGTGGATATTAGTGTATATCCTTGGCCCTCTATTCCTTCAGTATTCAAATATTAAAAAAGAAGAATGTATATATAGGCATGCCAAACACTTAGATGAAAAGTGTGGATCTAAGTTTTAATAGCATAACTTTAAGCTTCGAATTTTTTTTCCCCATTCAACAGTACTCTGAATACCTAAGTGATGATGAATCTGACACCAGTCATTCACGATTCCAAGTAGTGCTTACCTCGGCTTTAATTTTGTTGTCTCCAAAACAGAGGTGCTGTAAATAGGCTGCAGCATTAGACTGGACCGAAGGAAACTGGTGTTGTAACATCTGTATCACTTCAGGTAGCTCCGGGTCTCTCCACCCAAATTCTCTGAACAAAAGGAAAGCAGGAGAACATGAGAGAAATCCTGCAACTGGTAGCCTGTGGTCAACTCATCTATGTAACACCTGTGAGAGTTTACATGGGAATATTTCACACTGATTGTCCTGGTTTTCTGACACATGTTGTTGCTTAGTCGCTAAGTTGTGTCCAGCTATTTGCGATCCTCCTCCCCCCAGGACTGCAGCACGCCAGGCTCTTCTGTACTCCACTATCTCCCAGAGTTTGCTCACATTCATGTCCATAGAGTCAGTGATACTACCTAGCCGTCTCATCCTCTTATATTTCTTACACATGCACTGACTTAAAAAGGATTTGAAAAGATTTCCTTGAGCAAATGGTTTGTAAGTGTATATATATATATATACATACATACACATCTGGGGCTTCCCGGGTGGTACAACGGTAAAGAATCTGCCCATCAGTGCAGGAGATGAAAGAGACATAGGTTCAAGCCCTGGGTCAGGAAGATCCCCTGGAGTAGGACATGGCAAACGACTCAAATATTCTTGCCTGGAAAATTCCATGGACAGAGGCGGCTAGCAGGCTGCAGTCCATGGGGTTGTTAAAGAGTCAGACACAACTAAGCATGTAGGCAAATAAACTTATATAACCTTAAATGTATCACTGAAGCTACCATGTTTATGAAGACTGGGAAAAAAAGGACTTAAAATGGCACGATCTTACTAATATAGACATTTTTCATTTGGACTTCTGTAGATAATTTACAAGATCACATTTATTTTCCAAAATATTATTTCAACAGTCTTGTGCAGGTATAGCATTTAGTTAAATTATCAGATAAGAGAAAATATAACTGAATGAGTCCAACCTAAAATGTCCTGATACCAGTTATGCCATATTTGTTATATTTATGGTTAATATTGCTATTATCATAATCTCTTCTTTTAAAAACATACAGATTCCCTAAACAATTTTCTGAGGATAAAAGTATAGTAACAAGAAGGCTTCATAAAAGGAAATTATTTATTTAAAATGTTAGGTTTATTCAAACAAATTTTATGCATGGTGCATTCTTTTTCTATATCCTCTTGTTTATATCTGAGCTACTCCAAGAAGCTAGTTGTTTATTTAATTTTGAGAAACATGCTCCAGGATACTTAAATCCATCATAAAACACAAGGGTGACTGTACCATTATGTATATGAATACTCTTTCATGAAATTCACCAACTCAACCAGTTAGAGCAGCGATCCCCAACCTTTCTGGCACCAGGGATTGCTTTCATGAAAGACAATTTTTCCATGGATCGGGGTGGGGCGGGCTGGTGGTGGGTGGATTCGGGATGACTCAAGCACATTACATTTATTGTGCACTTTATTTGTATTATTACATCAGTTCCACCTCAGATCGTCAGGCATCAGATCCTGGAGGTTGGGGACCCTTGAGTTAGACCACGACACTGACATGGTTGGATGTAAGGATTCCATGTCTGAAGCAGTGAATCAATTTTTAACAGAGAAATAAGAAAGCAACCCGTGAGGCCACAGATGAAAACCTGACCCCTTGAACCACAAAAGGCTACTATTTATCTGAAAGATAGGCTGGAAGAGACTTGAGACAGCTTGGCAGCACCCACTTGACTCCCAGAAAACAACTCAAAAGCATACATCCTATGGATGCCAGGTCAATGCTGTCATCTCAGAAGAGGAGTCATGAAAAATGGGACAGAAATGGAGCAGACAAAGGTTAAAAGTTTCCTTGTAGATTCTAACCTTTATCTTTTCTTTATCACGCCTGGTAGAGGTTGTCAAGTAAATCATGAAGCATGTTGGTGCTGCCTTACTGCTATTGAAGACAATATGGAATAGGATTCCTTTTGAATTGGTTCAGTTCTTAAAGGACTGGATGGTGTGAGGAGCACCTTTGCTATAAAACATACTCAAATGGTTGCTAATAATGGACCAACTATTGGATCTTCTTCAGCTAAGTGATCACAGTAAAAAACAATTATGGATGAAAACACAGGAAGCTTGTTTTTCTTTTTAATTGAATTTTCTTTCACTGCATGATTCTAAACCACCTCAATATGCAACATCCAGATAGCACAGTCTTTCTTCTTATAACATCAGCCTTTAAAAATTATATCCTTTGTTCAAGTTAAATCAAAATCTACAGAACACCTATAAATTAAAATTAGAAATGTCATGTGAATACACTGGATGACTAATATGAATTCAGGTTCAGTTCAGCTCAGTTCAGTTCAGTCGCTCAGTCGTGTCTGACCCTTTGCGACCCCATGAATCGCAGCACGCCAGGCCTCCCTGTCCATCACCAACTCCCGGAGTTCACTCAGACTCACGTCCATTGAGTCTGTGATGCCATCCAGTCATCTCATCCTGGGTCGTCCCCTTCTCCTCCTGCCCCCAATCCCTTGCAGCATCAGAGTCTTTTTCAATGAGTCATCTCTTCACATGAGGTGGCCAAAGTACTGGAGCTTCAGCTTCAGCATTATTCCTTCCAAAGAAATCCCAGGGTTGATCTCCTTCAGAATGGACTGGTTGGATCTCCTTGCAGTCCAAGGGACTCTCAAGAGTCTTTTCCAACACCACAGTTCAAACGCATCAATTCTTCGGTGCTCAGCCTTCTTCACAGTCCAACTCTTACATCCATACATGACCACAGGAAAAACCATAGCCTTGACTAGGTGGACCTTAGTCGGCAAAGTAATGTCTCTGCTTTTGAATATACTATCTAGGTTGGTCATAACTTTTCTTCCAAGGAGTAAGCGTCTTTTAATTTCATGGCTGCAGTCACCATCTGCAGTGATTTTGGAGCCCCCCAAAATAAAGTCTGACACTGTTTCTACTGTTTCCCCATCTATTTCCCATGAAGTGATGGGACCAGCCAAGCCCAGGCTATTGGAAAGTGATTAGTAAAGGATTCATTTCCGTCTATTTTACTAACCAGATGAGAACTGCTCTATTAGGCTTATATGGCATAGATGAGAAAGTCTTTGAACAAGAGTACAGGAGGAACAGTCTTAGGGTACTTGACTTGCTTGTGCATACGAGATGCATACCAGGCTACATGCATACACACAAAGCCCAGAATCAACAGAAGGAAAACTTCAAGAGTCATATAAGCCTCTTTTTCTGGAATGGTTTTGTTTCACTTAAAAGAGATTCTGCTCAGATTTTGTGTTTCCCATGGAGATGGACTCTAGAGAAGAGCTGGACAAAATAAAATGTCTGTCTTATTTGGGCCAGAATTCAGTACAAGGCATGGATTCTTTATACGAGGTCTTTTTTTTTTTTCAACTGAAGTATAGTTTATTTACAGTGTTTTGTTATTTTCAGGTATACAGCAAAGTGATTGATATATAATATATATATTCTTTTTCAGATTCTTTTCACTTATAGGTTATTACAAAATACTGAATATAGTTCTCTGTGCTATACTTGCTCCTTGCTGGTTGTCCCTCACATGAGATTTTAATCCTGAAGGACAAGCAACGTTCATAAGACAAAAGAATTCTGGTAAAAAAAAAAATCAGCAAAAGAACAGCATAAGGAGAGACACTGGGTCATAGAAGGCTGACAAATTCAGGGAAGGTGTGCATTCAGCCAGGATGGCTATGAGACAGGAGGCTGCAGGAAGGGAGTTACCCAGGCAGGGGGCGGTGGAAATGAAGCTGGAAAGCAAGGTTGGTGTGAGATTGCGAAGAGCTTTGCACTTCAGTACAAAATGTCTGGGCCTGGTCTGTGGTCAGAATTGTGAAAGAAATCTAAGGAAATTTAGATGTGTTCAGACTTAAGTAATACTGCAAGTGTGGACTAAAAGTCAGGGCCGAGGTTCCCTGTTCACATGGTGTCATGCTTTAATCCTTAAGCCTTATGTAGTTTCTTTTCATTTCATGGAGTAGGAAATTAATAGACTTAGAGATGTTCATAAACTTAAGAGATGGAGCAGAAATAAAACTCTGGCCATCTGCTTTCGAATAGATATAATCATATAACAATGATGTCTACTGTAATTGCTGTCTTGAAATAAAGTCTAAAAGTCTAATAAATAAATACACTTAAAACTGCGTCCCCAGGGGACATCTGACAAGGTCAGAAGACAGTTTTGGTTGTCACAACTGGAAGACGCTATTGACATCCAGGGAGCAGACCCCAGGAATCCTACTCAACATCCTGTATGTCACAGACAATTCCCTACGACAAAGAACTATCTGCCCCAAAATATCACTAGAGCCAAGACTGAGATACCCTGGTCTAAACATGTTCTGTTATTTGATCATTAAAAAAAAAAATTATTGTAGTATAGCTGCTTTATGATGTTACATTAGTATCTGCTATACAGCAAAATGAATCAGCCATATGTATACAGATTATCTCCTCTTTTTTGGATTTCCTTCCCATTTAGGTTACCACAGAGCACTGAACAGAGTTCCTTGGGCTATACAGTAGGCTGTCACTAGTTATCTATTCAGTTATAAAAAGAAATGAAATTGTGATATTTGCAGAGACATGGATGGGCCTTAGAGACTGTCATATAGAATGAAGTAAGTCAGAAAGAGAAAAATGAATATCATATATTAACACATATATTTGAATTCTAGAAACCAAAATGATACAGATGAACTCATTTGAAAAGTAGAAATATTTGATCTTTTTTTGTTGAGCAGGTTACAAATCTCTTATTTCTTGATTACTGAAGTAGAAGAGGCACAGGATTTGGCATCCAAATAATTAGGAAAGAGTTCAGAACTTAAACATCTGGCTTTCTCCCTTCTAGATTACAAATATATATAGGAGAGTCCCTCAGTGCTTGCTGGTATTGGTTTCCATGGATCATATATAGAGAATAATGCTGTCTATTTCACAGAACTTCTTTTTAAAAGACAGCATAAAATATGAAAGTGAAAGTGCTGGGCAAACTATTAAAAGCTAGATGTGTGTGTGCATGCTAAGTCACTTCAGTCATGTTTGACTCTGCTTGACCCTATGGATTGTAGCCCACCAGGCTCTTCTGTCCATGGGATTCTCCAGGCAAGAATACTGGTGTGGTTTGCTATGCCCTCCTCCAGGGGATCTTCCTGACCCTGGGATGGAACCCACAACTCTTAAGTCTCCTGCATTGGCAGAAGGGTTCTTTTACCACTAGCGCCACCTGGGAAACCCCAAAAGCTAGGTATATACTGCAGGTATATACTGCTGCTGCTGCTAAGTCGCTTCAGTCGGTATATACTACTAATTGTTATCCTAAGACTTATAAGGGGTGCACACACACACACACATTTAACCTTTTTGTAATACCACTGTTTTAAAAAATAAACTTTTACTGTTGTACACTATACTTATTGGAAGGAATCTAAGTGTAAGAAGAGACACTGTTGTAGCCTGCAGTAAAAACTGTACATTAAAATGTGCCATTTTGGAAAAAATTTTTCCACCTAACCCCTTCAGAGGCAAAGTCTTAGCTCAAGAAGAGTTCTTTGTAAGCAGAGTTGGTTCAAACCCTGCTCCACTATGAATTCTCCTCTTCTATCTGTCTTGCTTGCTGCTGGTCCACCACTGGCTGGCATAAATATCCATGGAGTTCTACTGTTACAGTGAGATTATAATTCATACCTTAGAGTATTGTGGGATGATTAGAATTAATATATATAAACCCCTTAGAGCAATGTCTGGCACAGTGTGGGCCCTCCAGAAATGTCAGGTATTACATATACCTAGATGAAGAAAAGAAGAATAGAAAATAAGAACCATCTACAATTTTCTACAGAAGCCCAGCTCGTATCTCTCATTCATTACTGAGCTTCACTTTAGAAATATTTATGGAACTGGAGAATATGTAAATGTAACCTTTTCTCCATTAAAACTTGTCACACAGACCAACAATATTGTGACTTGGTCCTCACTCTTATAAGGACTCTCTGAGTTGTTAAAATTACAAGGCATTTAGCACACATCTAAATAGCAAACAGTCTGAAATTTGTTACCATGTTAGGCTGGCACCACAACCAAAGAGTTGATGTCCTGTCACAACATTTTTATCAAGTTTACTTCTGTGTTGAAAAGAGCCCTAGGACAATCAAGAGTCTTCAGGAATTCACACTGAGATTTTCAGCAAAGCTTTATGTCAGAGGGACAGAGTTCAATTTGATTGCAAGGTCAATAAACTCCATGGGAAGCCAGGCTATGGATATTAATTAAATCTATGAAAATCTCAGCCATTTATAATCATCTGAACTCTAACTAAAAGTTTTAAATGCCATATTGGCTTTCCTTTACCATCCAGAGACCACAAGGTGAGACATTTTGTTTTTTGACTTTGTCTTGTTTACAGGATAAGAGTGAAGAGGCCACAGAGCCAGTGGTCACAAGAATAAGTTAGATGGAAAGATTTCTTTGTTTTGTTTTACAAAATGGAGGTATCTTCATGCTTGTTGATAGATAAGAACTTATCCAATGATAAACACACAGAACCATGAATATTTTAATTTTAATCCCTGAAGAGTGTGTCACCAAACAAAAAGCTGCCCTATATATATGGTTAATCGCTACAAAGCAGAGACATCACTTTGTCAACAAAGGTCTGTATAATCAAAGCTATGATTTTTCCCATAGTCATGTATGGAATTGAGAATTGGACCATAAAGATGGCTGAGCACTTTCGAAATGTGGTGCTGGAGAAGACTCTTGAGAGTCCGTTGGACAGCAAGGAGATCAGACCAGTCCATCCTTAAGGAAATCAACACCGAATATTCATTGGAAGGACTGATGCTGAAGCTGATGCTCTAATACTTTGGCCACCTGATGCAAAGAGCTGACTCACTGGAAAAGACCCTGGTGCTGGGAAAGACTGAAGGCAAAAGGAGAAGGGGGCAGCAAAAGATGAGATAGATAGTATCACAGACTCAATGGACATGAATTTGAGCAAACTCTGGGAGATAGCGGAAGACAGAAAAGTCTGGCATGCTGCAGTCCATGAGGTCAGCTTATTTCAGTAAGGCCAGTAGCCATCACCTCCTGCCATATTCCTGCAAGCTGCCTGGCTGCCTGCCTGACTTTGGAATTCACTCTTCTAGCCAACTGGAGAGGCCATGGGGGATGCACAGTGGACATGGCAAAACTTCCTGTCCTTGGAGAACCTCCTAATGGTAACTGGGAATTAATTACCGAAAGCAAAAATATACTATTTGCCAGAGAGTGACAAGTGTGCACTGGGTTGATCAATATTCCTCCAAAATTCATGTCCACTTGGAACCTCAGAATGTAACCTTATTTGAAATAGGGTCTTTGCAGATGTAATAACGGGTCAAGAAGAGACCTCACTGGATTAGGATGAGCCCTAAATCCAATGATAGTTTCCTTATAAGAGACAGAAAAGGGCACGTGGAGACAGAGAGAGGAAGATGTGAAGATGGAGACAGAGACTGTAGGGATGTGGCCACAAGTGAATGAATGACAAGGATGGCCAGAAGGAGACGGGAGGCCAAGCTTGGTTTCTCCTTCAGAACATCTAGAAGGAACCAACCCTGCCAACACCTTGATTTCGGACTTACTATCTCCAGAACTCAAAAAACATAACTTCTGCTGTTTTAAGCCACCAAGTTTGTGGTACTCTGTTACATTAGCCACCGGAAACTAACACAAGTGTGATGGGAAAGATGAAGCTGAGCAGATATAGGCAAAACATGTGTGTGTACACTTGTGTGTTTGTGTGTGCGTGGAGGGCGTTGTTACTGCCAGCACAGTGGCTATGGAAGACCTCCCTGAGAAGGTGACCTGGGGCACAGACCTACACGTGGTGTTGGGTTGAAGGAATGTTCCAGAAAGGGAGAATAGTGACAAGACCCTGAGGCAGGTGCTTGCTCGGCATGTCAGAGATGAGAAGGTCAGCGTGTGAACTGGAGCGTGTCCTGGAGACAGTTATGGGACAGGCAGTGGGGCCCAGATCACAAGCCTTTGTCAGCCTCAGCAGGCTGCTGGCTTTTGCTCCAACTGATTCAGGAGCCATCCCAAAGTCATAATCTGGTTCATATTTTTAGAGGATCACTTTGTCAGTGCTTGTATGAATGTGTACATCTGTCAAATCTTTTAAAAAGCAGGTCTGATCTTATATTGGGTTGGGCAAACAATTCCTTTGGGTTTTTCCATAAGATGGTATGAAAAACCAGAACAAACCTTTTGACCAACACAATATCTTGCTAAAGCTGGGCTTACAAAGGGGATCCCTCTGCCTGTGGTGTTGAGAACAGACTCTAGGCAGGCAGGATGGAGGCAGGGGCTTCTGCAGGGATCCTGGCGGGGGTAACGGTAGCTCAGCAGAGGGTGCTGAGAAGTGGAGGGAGTTTGGATGCATCCTGAAGGCAGAGGCTGCAGAGGTCCCTGCTGGGCTGTGTGTGATGTGTGACAGAAAGAGACGCCCAGTGGATCCCTCCTATAAGCCGAGTCTTCCCCCACCCACTGGTCCACACAAACAGGTAACCCCTGCTGCCTTGTATCTCAGGCCCAATCTGGAGACAACATGGGGGGCTGGAGTTTATTATTTCAGAATATGAAGTTTTAACTGTCAAACATTCCATTAAGCTAAAGTGGAGAGAGACAAACAGTAAAATGATGAGAAAATTGGTTATTTCTGAACTATTATGGGTAGTAGGTGCCTTGAGATGCCAGAGATGCTCAGAGGGCTCCAACAAAACCTTGGGTAACCAGGACCCAGAGACCCCATAGAGGCGGTGCCAGGCCTGACTGTGACTGCTTGAGCACCTCCTGCGGAGGCACAGGGCAGCAGCGGCCTTCTGCAGGGGCAGGGGCTCTGTGTGCAGCAGAACTGCGTCACACAGTGTGTGGCATAAGCTCTCTTGGAGGAGGTTGCCATTAACCCCACCGTAGAGCCACCGAGCAGATGACCCACAGACTGCAGAACAATTATACCAAATAAATTCTCACACTGTTAAGAAAGTTCTAGAACCCACAACAGATTTCCCAACCCAGGGATCTGGCAAAGGGACTGAGAAACCCCAGGAAATTTGACTTTAGAGGCCAGTGAGATTTGATTCCAGAACTTACACAGGACTGGGGAGACAGACTCTTGGAGGGCACAAACAAAACCTTGTGCGCACCAGGACCCAGGAGAAAGGAGCAATGATCCCACAGGAGACTGACCCAGACTTGCCTGTGAGTGTCCAGGACTCTCCAGTGAAAGTGTGGGTCAGCAGTGGCCTGCTACAGAATCAGGGGCACTGAATACAACAGTGCGTACACAAGACCTTTCAAAGAAGGTCGCCATTATCTTCATTACCTCCACCATAGTTTGGTCTCAGGTCAAACAACAGGGAGAGAACACAGCCCCACCCATCAACAGAAAATTGGATTAAAATTTACTGAGCATGGCCCCACCCATCAGAACAACACCCAGTTTCCCCCTCAGTCTCTCCCATCAGGAAGCTTCCATAAGCCTCTCAACAGAGGGCTGACAGAATGAAAATCACAGTCACAGACAACTAACCAAATTGATCACATGGACCACAGCCTTGTCTAACTCAATGAAACTATGAGACATGCTGTGTAGGGCCACCCAAGACAGACGGGTTATGATGGAGAGTTCTGACAAAACGTGGTCCCCTGGAAAAGGCAATGGCAAACCACTTTAGTATTCTTGCCTTGAGAAGTCCATGAACAGTATGAAAAGGCAAAAAGATAGGACACTGAAAGATGAACTCTCCAGGTTGGTAGGGGCCTAATACACTACTGGAGAAGAGTGGAGAAAAAACACCAGAAAGAATGGAGATGGAGCCAAAGCGAAAACAACACCCAGTTGTGGATGTGACTGGTGATGCAAGTAAAATCCGATGCTGTAAAGAACAATATCTCATAGGAACCTGGAATGTTAGGTCCATGAATCAAGGCAAATTGGAAGTGATCAAAAAGGAGATGGCAAGAGTGAACGTCGACATTTTAGGAATCAGTGAACTAAAGTGGACTGGAATGAGTGAATTTAATTCAGATGATTATATATATTACTATGGGCAAGAATCCCTTAGAAGAAATGGAGTAGCCTTCGTAGTCAAGGAAAGAGACTAAAACACAGTACTTGGGTGCAATCTCAAAAATGACAGAATGATCTCTGTTCGTTTTCAAGGCAAACCACTCAGTATCACAGTGATCCAAGTCTATGCCCCAGCCACTAATGCTAAAAAGGCTGAAGTTGAATGGTTCTATGAAGACCTATAAGACCTTCTAGAACTAACAATCAAAAAAGATGTCCTTTTTTTCATAGGGGACTGGAAAGCCAAAGTATGAAGTCAAGAGATACCTGGAGTAACAGGCAAGTTTGGCCTTGGAGTACAAAATGAAGTAGGGCAAAGGCTAACAGACTTTTGCCAAGAGAATGCACCTGTCAGAGCAAACACCCTCTTCCAACAACACAAGAGAAGACTCTACACATGGACATCACCAGATGGTCAACAGAAAAATCAGACTGATTATATTCTTGCAACCAAAGATGGAGAAGCTCTATATAGTCAGTAAAAACAAGACTAGGAGCTGACTGTGGCTCAGATCATGAACGATGCCAGATATTGAAAAATTCAGACTGAAGTTGAAGAAAGTAGGGAAAACCACTAGAACATTCAGGTAAATAAAATCTCTTATGATTACACAGTAAAAGGGACAAATAGATTTAAGGCATTAGATCTGATAGAGTGCCTGAAGAACTATGGACAGAGGTTCGTGACATTGTGTAGGAGGCAGGCATCAAGACTATCCTCAAGAAAAAGAAATGCAGAAAGGCAAAATGATTGTCTCAGGAGATCTTACAAATAGCTGTGAAAAGAAGAGAAGTGAAAAGCAAAGGAGAAAGGGAAAGATATACCCATCTGAATGAAGAGTTCCAAAGAATAGCAAGGAAAGATAAGAAAGCCTTCCGCAGTGGTCAGTGCAAAGAAATAGAGGAAAACAATAGAATGGGAAAGACTAGAGATCTCTTCAAGAAAATCAGAGATACCAAGGGATAATTTCATGCAAAGATGAGCACGATAAAGGACAGAAATGGTATGGGCCTAACAGAAGCAGAAGGTATTAAGAAGAGGTGGCAAGAATACAGTCAAATTATACAAAAAAGATCTTCATGACCCAGATAACCATGATGGTGTGATCACTCACCTAGAGCCAGACATCCTGGAATGCAAAGTCAAGTGGGCCTTAGGAAGTGTCACTAAGAACAAACATAGTGGAGGTGATGGAATTCCAGCTGAGCTATTTCAAATGCTAAAAGATGATGCTGTGAAAGTACTATACTCAATATGCCGGCAACTTTGGACAACTCAGCAGTGGCCACAGGACTGGAGAAGGTCAGCTTTCATTCCAATCCCAAAGAAAGGCAATGCCAAAGAATGCTCAAGCTACCACACAATTGCACTCATCTCACACGCTAGTAAAGTCATGCTCAAAATTCTCCAAGCCAGGCTTCAACAGTATGTGAACCGTGGACTTCTAGATGTTCAAGCTGGTTTTAGAAAAGGCAGAGGAACAAGAGATCAAATCATCAATATCTGTTGGATCATCAAAAAGCAAGAGAGTTCCAGAAAAACATCTATTTCTGCTTTAGTGACAACACCAAAGCTTTCGACTATGTGGATCATGACAAACTGTGGAAAATTCTGAAAGAGATGGGAATACCAGACCACCTGACCTACCTCTTGAGAAATCTGTAAGAGAAATCTGAAGCAACAGCTAGAACTAGAGTGGAAGAACAGACTGGTTCCAAATCGGGAAAGGAGTGCGTCAAGGCTGTATATCGTCACCCTGCTTATTTAACTTATATGTAGAGTATATCATGAGAAACGCTGGTCTGAATGAAGCACAGGCTTGAATCAAGATTCCTGGGAGAAACATCAATAACCTCAGATGTGCAGATGACACCACGCTTATGGCAGAAACTGAAGAAGAACTAAAGAGCCTCTTGATGAAAGTGAAAGAGGAGAGTGAAAAAGTTGGCTTAAAGCTCAACATTCAGAAAACAAAGATCATGGCATCCGGTCCCATCACTTCATGGGAAATGGATGGGGAAACAGTAGAAACAGTGGCTGACTTTATTTTCTTGGGCTCCCAAATCACTACAGATGGTGATTGCAGCCATGAAATTAAAAGATGCTTGTGCCTTGGAAGATAAGCTATGATCAACCTAGACAGCATGTTAAAAAGCAGAGACATTGCTTTGCCAACAGAGGTCCATCTAGTCAAAGCTATGGTTTTTCCAGTAGTCATGTATGGATGTGAGAGTTGGATTATAAAGAAAGCTGAGCACCAAAGAATTGATGCTTTTGAACTGTGGTGTTGAAGAAGACTCTTGACAGTCCTTTGGACTGCTAGGAGATCCAACCAATCCATCCTAAAGGAAATTAGTTCTGAATATTCATTGGAAGGACTGATGCTGAAGCTGAAACTGCAATAATTTAGCCCGCTGATGTGAAGAACTGACTCCTTGGAAAAGACCCTGATGCTGGGAAAGACTGAAGGTGGGAGGAGTAGGGGATGACAGAGGATGAGATGGTTGGATGGCATCACCGACTCGATGGACACGAGTTTGAGCAAACTCCAGGAGCTGGTGATGGACGAGGAAGCCTGGCATGCTGCAGTCCATGGGGTTGCAAACTTCAGACACGACTGAACTGAACTGAATTGGACTTAGGTACCTTGAATAAATCTTAGTCCAGAAATGGGCTTCTAGGAGTTGAGAGGTGAAAATAATGTAAAATGATCACAGAAAATTTATGCCAATATTTACCATTTTTAATCACATGTCTTTTAACTATTAGTGAAAATCTCCTTCTACTGAAGACTTCTAAAAGCCCATTAGATTAGAAAGAATATTATCACTTTTATGGTAACACCTCTTCAATAACAATTAAGTTTTAAATAGTACTTATTTATTCATTAATACAAACATGCTTTTTCAATAAAAATATGCCCCAGAATGAAAAATTAACTTCATACATACCAGCATTTAGTTGCCCTGGAAATTCTAACAGGGTGTGCTTACTGATAATAGCTCAAGGGAAAAAATAACAAATTAGCACCCATAAATTCCTTGCAATCCATAATGACTTTATGGAAAATTATATTCTATGACCATGGATCCATTTTAAAATTAATAAGCCGTGATGCTTAGAAAAATCATCTCTGAACCTTCAGTGTCAACAAGAGGGATTGCATTTGATGCCCAATATCTGGGTTAGGACTACCTGATTCAAATTGTTTTAAGCAAGTATTTTTCTTGTCAATATCAGAATATCAGGATTTTGCCTCACGATTAGATTTAGAAGTTGAGAAAAAGCCACAGAGGTATTGATCATTCTTGAAAGATTTTATGTATTATATGTGTGTGTGTCTTAAAGGGAACTTAATATTAAATAATGGACTAGAAATATACTGTGTAGAAATCATAGAATGCAGCACACTTATAAATTAGGTAGTCTGACAATTCTCTGAGAGAAAATTGAGTGTTTTAATGATTCTTTTTATGAAAACTTCTGAACTGCTGACAGAAGTCACAGTTATATTGGGAGATGTGTTCTAAACACAGAGACACCATCTCTTAAGATTCCACGGGAGGCTCCACGTTGCTAGAAGTGACGATGTGTCCCATGGCACCTGTGTCTTTACAAAGTAACCTGTGAGCACACAGGTGAGGGCTGATTGATGAGTCCAGTCTGGGTGATAGCAATGTTTCCTCATACGCATTGTTGATTTTAGTCCTGCAAATATTTGAAGCATTTATTTCACACATACAATTTCATCTCTGTTACCTTATTTTAGTTCTCCAAAGGATGACAACTTAATTTACTTCAGATAACACTGAACAGAGATACTTCCTTTAAATAAACTCTTGCATGCTACATGCTAAGTCACTTCAGTCGTGTCCAGTTCTTTATAACTCTATGGACTGTAGCCCTCCAGGCTCCTCCGTCCATGGGATTCTCCAGGCAAGAATACTAGAATGGGTTGGCATTTTTCCTCCAAAGGATCTTCTTGACCCAGGGATGGAACCCACGTCTCCTATGTCTCAAATTCAAGGAAGCAGGACTGCTATGGGTTGGGTTCCTGCCAGGATGAGGGAGGCATTCCGTGACTGAAGATTCTTACTGAGAAGGAGCAAAGCTCAGACCATGACTGGTGAAGAAACTGCAGTCATTCAAAGGAGCCAGGGTAGGTGGTTGTTTTCATTAGTTCTTTGGTTCAGACAATGCTCCTGTTTTGTCTGTGTTCAGACATAATTACAAGGGGCGGGGTCTGGGGGGGTGCTTGATTGTGTCTTGAACCATCACTGCGGTTCATCAGAGTGGCCTCATGTGATGTTGACATTTTGTGAAATCATTTATGCTCAAGAGAAAAACACCAAGGTCTCACTGTGGATGCCTGATCAGCTCTGCTCCTCCTTGGCTGTGAGGCATGGGCTGCCCATGAAGAGAACCAGGGGGTCACAGAAAGGGAAGGGAAGGTGCCAAAGACAAATGTTCCTTTCTGGCTCTGGCTGCCTCTGCAGAGGTGGCACTTTGAGGGCTAACATGGTGTTCTTAAGCTCCATCAGCACGATATCAAACCCACATTTGAAAAGAAAAAGAAAGAAAGGAGAAGAAACCAGTGGCTCCGCCTCCATGAAGCCACCCTCCAGTTCTCTTTGTATCGCTGATGGGAATCTGGCTATTTTGAAACCTTACAGACAGCAAGGCTGACCCTTGAGGATAAACTCCTGATGAATGACTTCGTGTACCACGTCTGTTAGCACTTCTACTCTTGTGGTTATTACCTGAAATGTCTTAGGAATGGGAGGAAAACATCTAGGTGTTGTTTCTTAGTGGCCAGAACAGGGAAAAATACACATTGCAACTATCAACATTTAGTTAGGTCTGCAGTGCCTAGTGCCCATGCCAAAAACATGCCTAGCTGGGTCTGTTGTTTTACTTTGCCCTTAGAGGGATCCTAGAGCTGTGACTACTCTGGGTAAACTCTTGGTATTAACCCTCCCTCCAAAAAACGAATTAAAGTGACTACGTACACATTCACAATTCTTTATCATGATTAGACATTATGTGCAAATGAATTCCATCCAGAAATATTCTCTTTCATCATATTTCACAGTGCCTTTGCCACAAAACTATTAATTTACCTCCATTTCTGATATTTGGATATATCTGAGTATAAGACCTAAGGAATAAATTAACCTTTCATTGTGAATAAAACAACCCACTCGCTATTTATTAGTAGTTCTTACAGATGATGGGTGACAGGAGTAGGGGCCAGACAGCTGTATACTATTATACTAGAAGATTCCATATTCGTGCAACCGAATACGTCAGAGCTTCTTTATAAAGTGCCATGGTTAAAAAAAAAAAAAAAGGTGTTTCTTTCAAGATGATAGTATTCAATTACCTTTAATTTCTGCACATTAATGAAGTCTTAGATTCTTAGGCTAGGCTTTTATTGCCTCTCTGTCTGCCTAACTCTCAGGAGAATGGCTGTGACTCATCTGAAAATAAACTGAAAACTTTGCAATGAGTTTAAAGTCCGTGTCTGTTATCATTGCCATGCTGCTGCTGCTAAGTCGCTTCAGTCGTGTCTGACTCTGTGCGACCCCATAGACGGCAGCCCACCAGGCTCCGCCATCCCTGGGATTCTCCAGGGGAGAACACTGGAGTGGGTTGCCATTTCCTTCTCCAATGCATGAAAGTCAAAAGTGAAAGTAAAGTCGCTCAGTCGTGTCTGACTCCTAGAGACCCGATGGACTGCAGCCCACCAGGCTCCTCCGCCCATGGGATTCTCCAGGCAAGAGTAGTGGAGTGGGGTGCCATGGCCTTCTCCGGTATCATTGCCATAGACTTTTACTATTGAAGGTGAGGGAGATGGGTGGTCAGGGCTGATGAAAGAGTTTTCATCACAGGAGAAAAGAGCAAGTGGCAGATAAATATAGTTTTCTTTACGGAAATAAAAGCATACAGTATTCCTTTTTTTTTTTTTTTTACTAATTAACAACTATAACTGAATAACTCTGCTGCATACCTAAAACACATTTTAAATCAACTATATTTCACGAAAAAATAAAGTAATTAGAAAACAATATATTTTCTTCAGTAAGCATTTATTTATTCCCTAGAAAAACACTGTTTTAAGTTCCACAGCAAACTGAAGCCACAGGGAAACAAATAATTTGGCTCTTGAAGAAAACTAATTTAATATTTAATTGTATAATCAAGTATTTTTTCTTTGTGAAAAGTGACTGGACACAATAAATGGGCAGAACTTGACTTTCTTTAATTTCAGAGGTTCTCAGAGGTTCCCAAACTCCATGGCTCCCTCTGTGTCTGTGAGATTTTCCCGTGGTGCCCCTGGACCGAAAGAGATGCCTGAACTTTTCATTCTAAGGAATCAGGTGAGAGGGGCAGGTGGGGAAGATAAATTAGAGGTTTGGTATTAATAGATATACATTACTATATATAAAATAATAAACAATAAGATCCTACTGTATAGCACAGGGAACTATACTCAGTATCTTATAATAACTTAAAATGGAAACAAATCTGAAAAAAGACTATATGTGCGCATATATATATATATACACACACACACACACACACATATATATGTACACACGGAGCTTCCCCCATGGCTCAGCAGGTAAAGAATTCACTTGCAATGCAGGAGCCAGAGGAGACACAGGTTTGATCTTTGGGTTGGGAAGATGCCCTGGAGGAGAAAATGGCAACCAACTCCTGTATTCTTGTCTGAAAAATCCCACGGATAGAGGAGCCTGGCAGGCTACAGTCCAAAGGGTTACAAAGAGTCAGACAGGACTCAGCACACAATACCCCCGTGTACACACATATTTATATACACACAGATGCATATACACCTGTGTGTGTATACACACACACACAACTGCATCACTGTGCCATACAACTGAAACTGACACAGCACTGTAAATCTCAAACCTGGATCTCCTGCATTTCAGGCACATTCCTTACTGTCTGAGCAACCAGGAAAGCGCCTAAGTCAACTACACGTGCATAAACATTTTTTTTTTAAGTGTCTGGTCCAAACAACTTAAGAGTTGTCTCTTTCCTGATGAGCTAGAACCTTCTGGGCCACACACAGCTTCTTAGACCTTGGTATCAGACACTGCTGTCTTCGGTTCCTCTTGTATCAATGTTCACAGGGTACTTGCTTTTACGACAGAAACCTCTGCAAATCCAGGTTTGCCAAGTTATGACGTCATCCAGTGAGGCACAACTGAACTTTGAAACTGAACCAATTTGAGCTCACGCTTCCCTGGCATCTGAAAGATGTTGCATCTCCCTCAAAAACATAAACCACCCGGGGAAGCCATTCTGAGGGTTTGCTGTGTCACCCTGGGCCTCCTTGGAACACAGTTTGGGAACATCAGCAAATGATCCTTTCAACAGCTATGATCTAAACCTAACTAAAGAATTTCACCATAATGAACAGCTGTCAGGGGGAAGGGGAGATGATTACACAGAAATAGGAAGTTTACAAATTTACATTTAGAATTTCACTTATGTGACACAGTAGATACATTCCATGAACATATACTCTAGTCATTTTGGAAAATATTCTTGGTCATTTGTAGTAACTTTTCCTTGTGTAAATATTTTCCAATGTATTATTTTATGACTTTTAAAGATCTGAATCACAGCATTCCTTAATGATTCTTCAGGTATTTAAAAGATGCTTACAACAGAATTTAGGGAGATACCAACATTTAAAATTGCCTTCTCTCTCGCTCTTTTTTTTCACCTTATCACGAATACAGTAAATGGATTCAAGAAATGTTCCACTTTAGTGCCAGTGGCATTACTGAAAACACTTCATTTTCTTATACCCAGTATGCTCTTCATTGTCTCAAACTGCTCTTAAAGTTTGCATTCTTGCCCTTGATTCTGATGGACCTCCGCATACCTACTTCCTGCCCTTGCTCCAGGGTCTCTGTTGGGCTCTGTGGACTTAAACTGCAGGATAAGAGGTCACATGAGCAACCAGACAGACACAGAAAACAAATGGGCTCAGTGATGTGAAACCTTCTCTTGGGTGAATGTAACAGGAACTCTTTCTAGATTTGACTGTGCTGAGTAATCAGAGATTATACAGGGAAAATACTATATCTGCCACCTACAGAGAGAATTATAGATTTACTAATCAGGGAAAATATCTCCTTACACAACATGACTTGACAATAAGCACTGGCGTGATTGTCATTTACACAAGGATACCAAGAGGGAAGGGGATGAACTGGGTGACTGGGATTGACATATATTCACTATTGATACTGTGTATAAAACAGACAACTAATGAGAACCCACTGTACAGCCCAGGGAACTCTACTGAGTACTCTGTGGTGATCTAAATGGGAAAAAAATTCAGAAAAGGGGATATATGTATACCTGTAGCTGATTCACTTTGCTGTACAGCAGAAACAAACAAAATATTGTAAAGTGAGCATACTCCCATAAAAATTAATTTAAAAAATGTATATGGCTAGCATAAAGTCGGTGTTGGTATTCACTTTTTCCTTAAAAATGTGTCTGTTTTTAAAAATTGAAAACTCTTTACAGTCCCCCATCAAGTACACTATAGTTTATGTTTTGCTCTCTCAAGATCTAAAATCACTTAAATTACCAAGTTGCAAAGCAATTCTTCCTCAAAGAGATCTATGTTCTTAAGAACAGCTTACAATTAAATTTTTTTTTTTTTAGATTAAAAAAGAAGACACATTAGGAAGCAACTGGCCCACGCCATAGAGACAGCCAGCAGCATGGACATGACTCAAGAGCCCGTCTTCCCATCCATCTGTTCATGCCTTTGTCAGCTGCCATTTATTGAGACCACCGTGAGGATCACACAGAAGGCTAAACACTGAAGAACTGATGCTTTCAAATTATAGCATTGGAGAAGACTCTTGAGAATCCCTTGGAGTGCAAGGAAATCAAACCAGTCCGTCCTAAAGGAAATCAATGCTGAATATCCATTGGAAGGACTGATGCTGAAGCTGATGCTCCAGCACTTTGGCCACCTGATGGGTAGAGCTGACTCACTGGAAAGACCCTGACGCTGGGAAAGACTGAGGGCACAAGGAGAAGGGGACGACAGGCGATGAGATGGTTGGATGGCACCACCGACTCGATGGACATGAGTTTAAGCAAGCTCCGGGAGACAGTGAAGGACAGGAGCCTGGTGTGCTGTAGTCCATGGGGTCACAGAGTTGGCCACGACTGAGAAACTGAACACACACAGACATATGTGCATAGCTGATTCACTTTGCTGTACAGAAGAAACTAATGTGAAATTGTAAAGCAACTGCCAATAAAAATTTTTCAACTTTTCAAAGAAAAAGCAAACACAACAAACAGCAAATTACAGAAGTCAACACCGTAAGAATTAATGTTTATTGGGCCCCTCCTGTATACTCGGAACTGCTCTGGATACTGTACCCACTTCATACTCACTGCTGTTATGCTGTTTGTGATGTGATAGATAACATTTTCCAGATAGAATACATTTTCCTAATTTCTATACTTCTACTAACCTTAGTGTTCTTGTTTTAATTCTTCATAGAAAATAAGGGATTTTCTATGCCAATCAAAATCTGCTGGTTGGAATTAAATCTAAATATGTTCTTTAAATAAGGTCTGATATAAAACACAATCTTTCTTTACCCACATGATATTTATCTACTTTTATTTATTTACCTAAGGTAATATATTACCTTGCCCCCAAACTATTTAGTACAGTTTATCAAAATCACTAGGATGACCAGTTAATAGCTTTCCATTGAGTGGATATTTGGAAAATCATGACTTGTCGAAATCTAATAAGCTAAAATCTTGACTAGATGTTTCAAATCTACATGAATCACCACAATTTAAATATATCTAGCTTAGCAGCATGATAGACCATTGTAGTTGTTAAATAATTGCTGTAGTCAATTCTGTTTTCTTCCCAGGGGTCCTATAAGATAGGGTCTATGATTATCTTTACTTATGCGAGACCAAGGTTCAGAGAGTTTAAGTGATCTGCCCGAAGTTGGTAGAAGGAAGTCCCAAGAAGCAACCTGGGTTGCCATGAGTCTATACCCTGGGTCACTGTGTGAAGGAGAGCCCATGCCCTCCACAACTGTGGTTCTCAGGAACAGTAAAGGAAGCTGGAATTCATCTGGGCACAAAAGAGTAGTTTATCACAGGCAGTGAAAGGAACAGTGTTCCTATTTTTCAAGACAACATTGAACACACTCAAAGTTTCTGGTGTTCCTCAGGGAGTGTCTGACTTCCACGTGAGTGTGAGAGGTGCAGGCTGTGCTCAGAGGCAAGGTCTCACAGATCTTCAATCTTCCTCTAGGTCACAGGGGAGGCACATATCCTGAAGTTACGAGAGCATTCAGGTTCATTCTACAGGGGAGGCCAAAATGAAAAAGAAGGTTTGATCTAGATTCTTCTGTTTTGAAAATTCCAATAGACGTGCGTAAGATCCATGAACTAGTTCTCGGGCTTAGTAGAAGCAGGCATTATCCTCTTTTGCAAATTTGAAAAGACTCATGATTGATTAAAATATTATGTTCGGCTTGATAGTCCAGACATCAACTGTAAAAGGCACTACTTTAGCTGAAAAACACTGACAATACAGCTGTTTTTCAGTATCTTCATTTCTCAGAGCAATGCCCAGTGCTTTGAGTGGTTGTTCCAACTTAAAATTCAGATTCGGGATGATGCCAGAGCTCAGTTTAGGGATCAGTTTTAAATGCCTTTTCTTCATCCCCTATTATGTATGTGCCATCGATGAGTTTTTCTAAACGTGCCTTGGCCTAGTTATGTTGAGTCTATGAACTATTTCAGACTGTAAGTTTACTGCCTATTGTGTGATTTAATGCTTCCTTTGTGGTTAAATAGAAGAGGAGAAAGACGCTTGAGTCAGCAAAGTGGGGGAGGCAAAGAAACAAAACCAGACCTTACCTATGGAAAACGTGGGCCTTTTCAGTGCAGCCAAAGCTCCCAGGTCTGGGCTCCTTCCTGCTACAGTCAGGCCTCCAGCTCTTTCAGAACGTCCTAGAGAGCAGACTTCGCATTTCCTGCTTTTACACACAACCCAACTTCAAGCAGGCAACGTGTTCATCATTCAGTCGTGTCTGACTCTTTGCAACCCCATGGATGGTAGCCTCTGTCCATGGAATTCCCCAGGCAAGAATACTGGAGTGGGTTGCCATTCCCTTCTCCAGGGAGTCTTTCTGACCCAGGGGTCAAACTCAGGTTTCCCACATGCAGGCAGATTCTTTACTGTTTGAGCCACCAGGAAAGTGTATGACAAAGAAGCATCTTTGGATCCTAGCCATTTTTGTGTTCATTTTGCAGCTGGGAGATATCAAATATTTGTTAGGGAAAAACTCTTAGAACTAAAATCACCATAATATTATAACACAGAGAAAGTTCATCCTTGTCTCATTTTCTCTGAAAGGTAAACACTATAAGTTGTTATGAACATGATGGTTACCCAATCTAGAAAGAAGGATACTGATGAATGATCCAGCAGGCATTATTATCTCGGAAGAACACAAATATTTATAAAGGAGTATTTCTTCATTAACAGTTGGGAAAAAATATCACCACAAATGAAAGAGTGTTTATTCAGTTCCTCCATCGCTCAACAGGCAGTATCCAATCAGACATAAGAACTATCAGTTCAGTTTCCATAACAGCGCCATTGCTGGAGCCGAGGCCCAGGGCCTCATTACCTCTTGCTTTGAAAACTGTGACGCTTCTTAACTGCCTCCTCACTCCAGACTGCAATCCTCAGTTTACCATGCACACCATCACTGGTGTGCTTTAGAAGCTACAATGCTTGTAAAGGCAAACCTGAACATCTTACGGACCTTCTAGAAACTCTCCACTTGCATTCCATCACTCACAGAATTTTGCTCCAGCAAAGTCCCCAGATAGTGGCCCCTGTCTCCTCCCCTGCTGTACTGTTTGCAATTCCTACTCATGCCTGGCAGTGTTGCTTCCACTGCTAAGCTGGCCCATTTCCCATCTCTCTGGCAAATGCTACTCTGCACAAGCATTGCGTGCATGCATACTAAGTCACTTCAGGCATGTCCGACTCTTCACCATCCTATGGGCTGTAGTCCACCAGGCTCCTCTGTCCAGACAAGAATACTAGAGTGGGTTGCCAAGCCCTCCTCCAGGGGATCTTCCCAATCCAAGGACCTGTGTCTCCTGTGGCTAACTACATTGCAGCAAATTCTTTACCGCTGAGCCACAAGAGAAGCCTTGCACAAGCCTCTAAAAGTCCTTTACTGATGACAAAGAAGTTGATCATATTTATAGGCGATAGTGGTGTGTATCACCTGTGGATCACACCACCTTGGAGAAAAAGGTATCCATTTCTGACACTATGGAAATTTCCCTGGCTTCTCTTGTGGCAGGCAAACAAAATTTGTAGCACTTGTCATACTGAAATTTTACATGCATCTGTGTGATTGGTTAACGATGGCTTTCTTCACTAGATAAGTAAACCCCAGCAAGCAGGGATCCTGTTTTTGAGCTCATTACCATGCTCCTGGTGTCCACACATGGCTTATAGATGGCAGATACTCAGTGAACAAATTAAACTATTCCAAAGTAAAAAACATCTCAAAGATAAGCAGTGGCAATGATAGAAAGCATTGGATGCAAATACCATCTAACTGCTAACCTAATGGTTACCTGCACCCCTGCTTACCACACCTACCTGGCCGCATTCCTTCATTCTGTCCTATCCACTGAGTGTCAACGATGCGCAGTGAACAGTGTAAGAGCACAGCCCCCCAGGAGCCTCTGTCTGGGAGGCTGAGGATGGAGGTAAGTGGGAGAAGACACGTGACTAAGGCAGGGCCACTCAACCTTGGCTCTCTGGACTTTGGGGACTGGAGAAGTCCGGGTTAGGGTAGGGGCGGGCTTCATTGTGTTGGAAGATGTTTTGTAACACCCCTGGTGTCTTCCAACGAGACGCCAGTAGAGCTACCTCTGGGTCTTCTGAGGTGGCTCAGCAGTAAAGAATCACTCTGCAATGCAGGAGCTGCAGGTTTGATTCCTGGGTCTGGAAGATCCCCTGGAGGAGGGCATGGCAACCCACTCCAGAATTCTTGCCTGGAGAATCCCATGGAGAGAGGAGCCTGGTGGGCTACAGTCCATGGGGTCACAAAGAGCCAGACAGGACTGAAGCAGCTGAGCACACACACACAGGTACCCTCACTTTCCCCAAGTTTGCCTTATACTACTTTGCTTTTAGGAAAAAACTGACATGAGATATCTAGGAATGATCTACATTAGTTATCTGCTTTTGCCAACTGAAAGAAATCCGAACAGGCTTTTTCCTTTTATAAAAAAAGGGGGGGGCGGTGCAGAAAATGAAAAATTCTCCATTGTTTTACACCATTTGGGCTTAGAAAGGTTTCCTAGGAACACTTTATGTCACAAGAGAGAGAAAAGCAATATCTCCCCTCCAGTTGTTAACAACCCAAAATGTCCCCAGGTATTGCCAAATATCGTGGGGAGAGTGCTGCAGAATCATCCCCTGTTGAGAACCTCCAACATAAGGAATAGTTTTGATGCCACCAGAGAAAGGCCACAGGAAACGAATCAGCTCTCATCCTATCATACAGGCCCCCGGCAACTCCTTCCCTGCTGATAGAGTTGCCAAAAGAGAGAATAGGTTTCCTGTACGGGATTTTGGAGAATTCTGGTCAAGAGTTAGAGTTCCCTGAAGGTGTACAGTAAACAGCTCTTTTACTTTTGGGTCAGGCACCTAAGTGAACAAACAGGCCTCAGTCCTACATAAGGTGCAGAGAATGACATGGGGATGGAGAGGTATTCCAGGAGTTTACTAGCCACTCTGGCGGCACCCTGATGGCCAACAAGCTGTCCAGAGCACAGTCTGCCTTCTTAGAACTCAGTACAATCATGAGTGAAGGAATGACTATGTTTAAAAAAATTTTTTTTAACTTTTTTGGCCACATCAAGTGGCAGGCAGGATCTTAGTTTCCCAACCAGGGATTGAACCCACGCCCCCAGCAGTAGCAGCAGAGAGCCTTATCCACTGGACCACCAGGGAAGTCCCGAGAAATGACTAGTTTATGCTGGTTGCCCACAGGCAGCTCGGCAGTCTGTGCATGTATCTGCAAGAAAAGGTACCCGGGTGTTCTGGTACTAAATAACTTCATGCCTTTTTAACATCACCGTCATGCTCCCTGCCAGACCCTCCTCCATCAAGAAATAGAGCTGGGGTGGCATTTTTAATCGCTATATTCCTGGGGTGAATAATGGTCCTCCGCTGATCTGGTGTCTCAGTCAAAGTTAGATCTCACTGAAAGTCAAACCCTTTTAGTCCCGCTTCCACGAGCACTGTGATGGCAGGAAGCCAGCCTGGTACCTCAGGCTTAATGGATTTCCTATAATAAACCCCAGACATCAGAGCGGCGCAAAACTCTTCCCATCAGGGATCCTGTCATATGCTGCCTGGTAACAAGGGCCACAGGCAAGACAGATGACAGACATATGGTCCAGAGGGGCTGGAACACTGGCCAAGCTGAAAGCATTTGGAGGGGCTCGCTTGGACCCTGCTCTCCTTACCTCTATCTCCCTGGAAACAGAGTAGCTTCCATCTGGTCCCCCCAAACCCTTTCAAACACTAACTTGTCAACACTGTAAAATAAGCATATGCTCAGGCACTGACTAGGCAGGCGAATGATTCAAGGTCACATAGCAAAATCTTGAAGAAGCTGAAAAAGATTTTCACGTTCTCATTCCTCCTCCAAGGCAACAACATCTGGTCATCACGTCATCCTTATTAAGAGAAAATCCCCCAGTCTTGGTAAGTTTCACTTTTTTGGCTACTCCTCATTTTTGCACACAAAATTGGTCTTTAAAATTTTAATTAAAGAGGTTACACAAGACACGAAGATTTTTCATCTTTGGAATGAAAGACGGTCATTGTATCTGAGATAAAGGATAAAAAAGAAAGAAAATAATCTTCACCATGATCAAGAGAAAAAGCAGTCATGCTTCTGAAGTTTGGGAAATTAAAAAAAAAATCCCAAGAATTTCAGGTCATTTAAAACAGTATTCCTTAGATTTCATAAGGTTTTAACCAAGTTTCGTTTTAACAGAAAAGGTCTGGACAGTCTCTATAATCTTTTATTTATATTTTTATTTCTGGTTTTCCTTTGCATCCAAAAGATCAGCCAATGAGAAGATTCTTGTGTGTTTCTCTTGTTTTTTTATTTAGTTCTCCTATCTGAACCATTGTATCTTTTCCACAGACTTAGTGAAAGTTAGTTTTACATGCCAATTTGGCTATGCTACCACATCCAGTTATTCAATTAAACACTAATTTAGGTTCTGCCTTGAGAGTATTTTATAGATGGGGTTAATATTTATAATCAGTTGACCCTGTATGTATGTCCAGTCATGTCTGACACTTTATGACCCCATGGACTGTAGCCCACTAGACTCCTCTATCCATGGGAATTTTCCAAGCAAGTATACTGGTCGCCATTCCCTTCTCCAGGGGATCTTCCCCGACCCAGGGATTGAACTCAGGCCTCCTGCATTGCAGGCTGATTCTTTACTAGTCTGAGTTACCAGGGAAGCCCTACCTGCAGGGTCTGGTGGAAGAAAAATTGGTAGAAATCTGTTTTCATTCCTTCTGAACTTAGATTAGCAAGAGAAAATATCTGGGGAATTAATTTCTTAGACAGCCACTCTGACATTGAACCTTTTCCTCCCTGAGACGGTCACTGTTTGTCTTTGTTTTTTATGTCACTTGTCATAATAAGGCAGAACGGTAAGCACAGGCCCTATAAATCTGCTGTTCCAGCCGGCCTCACAGTCTGGTGAGTTAATGGTTCTCACTAGACAGGCATCCATTTAGACCGACTTCACTGTGAGTTCGCCAAGTGAAAAGCCAGATGAGGTGTTTCCTTTTTTCACCTTGCTCTGTGTCCTGAGAGCTTGGCCTCATGACCATCTGGAGAGTGTCGCTACAGGAGGAGAAGAGGGCATCAGAGGATGAGATGGTTGGATGGCATCACTGACTCCATGGACAGGAGTTTGAGCAAGCTCCAGGAAGGACAGGGAATCCTGGAGTGCTGCAGTCCGTGGGGTCGCAAAGAGTGGAACACGACTTACAGACTGAACAACAACAACTCTGGAGACCAGTCAGAGACTAAATAAGGCTCTGAAACACAAACTCATGAGCAGCACTTTCTTTGTCCAGCTGTGCCAGTTCTTGGGGGAGTTTGGAATAAGGAGATCCAATCCTTAAGGGGCCTTTGCTGTCTCAGTCCACACTGCTTTGCTAATACTGGAAAAATCCCATCCCAGGAGCTCCTGCCAGGTGTCACAGATTAGCAGGTTTTTATCTGGAGACATGGTCTTCACTATACCATTCCTATCACCTGTTACAATGAAGGGCTTTTACTTTCTTAGACTAACCCTCAGAGTCAACTTCTGGATCTCGTGAGGACTGCCTACTCTTCTGTGAGACACCTCTCGTATCTCCAGTTAAGCCATAAAAAAGGCTCATTGGTTTGAATTGTTATTTGAGATTAATATGGGATCCTTACTCGTCAATGGCCAGATGATGAATCCTTTGAACTGGTATATTTAAAAAGAAAAAATTTAGAGAGCTGTTACCCTAAAATCAAATTAAAAAGTGGATTTAAAAAATATATATATATATATATCCACAAACAGAGGAGCCTGGTGGGCTACAGTCCATGGGCTCACAAAGAATCAGACAGGACTGAGCAAATAACACTCTCACTTTCTTTCACATGCATATATAATATATATGAGCTAACCTTAAGGACATATCAACTGGATGAAGGAACAAAAACTAGGCTTAAAACAAAAAAATCAAATGTAAATATAGTCTCAGCAATTCCCCAGGTCCTCCTGGATCAGAAATAATCAGAAAATGGATCAGCTGGAAGCTAATATTCAAAGGTTAATAGAAGTCACTGCGTTTGTCTTACAAACCTCCACAACCTGAAGTGCAAGTCGAGGCACACGTATCTTCATCAGTTCCCAAACCCTGTCCATTTCTCTCAAAATGCTTGTAGATAACCATGATATTGGAATCAAAACTGTCCATTACTGAAAAAAAAATTGAATAGTAATTCCCCTAAGACTTGAGAGTAGATAAATAGGCTCCAACATTCCTAGGAGAAAGCATCTTTTCTATCTCTGTCCCTTGAAGGTGTAAATCCTACTGTGTCTTTAAAATGTAAACACAGCCCACAATTACCTGAGAATAAAAGAAAAAGGGGGTGGGAGAAAGTCTTTTTATTTTTTTTTTTCTTCTCTGGATTTTTTTGAAAATATAAATTTATTTATTTTAATTGGAGGCTAATTACTTTACAATATTGTATTGGTTTTGCCATACATCAACATGAACCCTCCACAGGTGTACATGTGTTTTTAAACACAAATTTACTCACAATCTCCTTAAGATTGCTTGTCAAAGGCAAACACAAATCTTAGAAATATTCTCCACAAAGAATAAAAGACTTTAGCCACCACAGAGTAAACTTTATTCTGTTAGTTACAAACTAGTGAATTTCATATTGTACCTGAAAATTTAAATGGAAAGTAAGAGATCTCTGCTTCTGTCTGTCTATATGTCAATGTATATATGTACATTATAGGCATGGTATTTTTCTGCCTTCCGATGGTATTGCCAAAATTGTTTTCTAAAAGAGCTCTATTTAATTGGCTTAAAGACAAAGAAATGCTTATATGAAGTGCTTATAAGAGAAACCAACCCAAATGTTTTACAAGTTCCCATGATCTAAGATTAACCCTCAGTAAGCTGAAGCTAGTTTAAGGATGTTGGTTTAAGTTAAAGCAGGCATACTTTACAGTTACTGAAATTGAATATAATGGAAATATGCAACTTTTATAGTACCTGAGCTTATTGATCAAATAAGTTCACATTACAAAATCTGTTAGCAAAGAAAGTAACTTGGAATGATGAAATATTCATAAGTAATCTAAATCTAATTGCTGAAAACAAATAAACAAATGTGACTGGGATAAAAGTTTTTAAGGCAATTTTTAATGAGTAATCATTTTATGGTATATCTACTTGAAAATAGTTACCCAAATCTCTCTGGCTACTTAAAAATTTCGCTAAGTTAAATTAAATGATAAAATTTCACTGAATATATAGAACATTTCTAAAAAAGGTAAAATATTAGAACATTAATTCCTCAACATAGGTTAATCTACTTTTGACTTTCCTTCAGAAAAGAAATATATCTGGATCTAGTAAACATGTTTTATGACATACTGAGAAATCTTATGTAAGAAAGGACATCTTTCTAGAAATTATAAAGATTATTTATGTTCACTAACTCACAGAACGCTAATGTAAAAGACAGCTTATAATTACTTCCTTTTTAGTTTTCACTAGAAATTAAAGGCTAGGGGCTAAAAAATCTAATATATGTGATTAAAGGTCCTAGGAGTAATAACAGAAGTGATTCTGTATGCAAGGAAAATAAAGTATATTTTGGGAAAAGAAAAGGTATGACATATAGAGATGCAAGGAAAAAGAAAAGTATTAAAGCTTATTATTTTATGAATGGGAAAAATAAGGAACAAACTAACATGGACATAGAAACTTATAGAAGGTTTTTTGAAAAGGAACCTTGGGAAAGAAATTCTATACGTGATGAAGTTGTGCCGCACGTGTGCTAAGTTGCTTCAGTCACATCTGACTCTGTGCAACCCCATGGACTGCAGCCCATCAGGCTCCTCTGTTCATGGAATTCTCCAGGCAAGAATATTAGAGTGGCTGGCCATGCCCTCCTCCAGGGGATCTTCCCAACCCAGGGATCAAACCCACATCTCCTCTCTTAAGTCTCCTGAATTGGCAGGCAGGTTCTGTACCACTAATACCACAAGGGTTTAATAATATTAAATGAATTTGCTATAAAGGTTTTAAAAATGTTTTAATGTCATTAGTGTACTTTTGTAAACATGGAATTTAATTTTTTTCAGCTGCTGAAAGGACAAACTTTGCTTACACTATTGATCTGCTCCTGGTACGAGATTATAAAGGTTTTCTTTATCTTTTAAAGTAACCTGCCTATAAGCAAAACAAAAGCAAAGATTCTGTATTTTGTCAAAATAATATCCTGTTTGCCGTCTTCATCAGGCTTTTGATTACTTTAGTAAACGTGTCTTTTCAATATCAAAAGAGCAAAGACTTTTGACAACTATTTAATTTTCTGCATTGTTTTACAGAGACTATGATTCTATTTGACCATGTGTTTTAAAACCTTTTTGATATTTTGGACAAACTTCCTCTAATCAAATTTTAAATGAAGTCTTATTGACTGGAAATAATTTGGGGGTTTTCCAGACAGTCCCTTAACACTCAAAAAGTCTGTTTTATCTCCTTATAAAAGGGACATATTAAACTAAATAGGCTTATTTGGCACATTAAATTACATGTGAAGCATTGTCAAGTAAGTGATGATAAGTCTTCTTAGGTTATATTGTGTGCATAAATGTTCAGTTCAGCTCAGTCACTCAGTTGTGTCCAACTCATTGGGACTCCATGGACTGCAGCACGCCAGGCCTCCCTGTCCATCACCAACTCCCAGAGCTTACACAAATTCATGTCCAATGAGTTGGTGATGCCATCCAACCATCTCATCCTCTGTCATCCCTCTTCCTCCCATCTTCAATCTTTCCCAGCATCAGGGTCTTTTCAAATGAGTCAGTTCTTCCCATCATGTGACCAAAGTATTGGAGTTTCAGCTTCAGCATCAGTCCTTCCAATGAATATTCAGGACTGATTTCCTTTAGGAGGGACTGGTTGGGTCTCCTTGCAGTCCAAGGGACTCTCAAGAGTCTTTTCCAACACCACAGTTCAAAAGCTTCAATTCTTCAGCACTCAGCTTTCTTTATAGTCCAACTCTCACATCCATACATGACCACTGGAAAAACCAAAACTTTGACTAGACGGACCTCTGTTGGCAAAGTAATGTCTCTCCTTTTTAATATGCTGTCTAGGATAGGCATAGCTTTTCTTCCAAGGAGTAAGTGTCTTTTAATTTCATGGCTGCAGTCACCATCTGAAGTGATTTTGGAGCTCCCCAAAGTAAAGTCTGTCACTGTTTCCATTGTTTCCCCATCTATTTGACATGAAGTGATGGGATCAGATGCCATGATCTTAGTTTTCTGAATGCTAAGTTTTAAGCCAACTTTTTCATTCTCCTCTTTCACTTTTATCAAGAGGCTCTTTAGTTTTTCTTAGCTTTCTGCCATAAGGGTGGTATCATCTGCATATCTGAGATTATTGATATTTCTCCTGGCAATCTTGATTCCAGCTTGTGCTCCATACAGCCTGGCATTTTGCATGATGTACTCTGCAATTAAGTTACAAAAGCAGGGTGACAATATAAAGCTTTGATGTACTCCTTTCCTGATTTGGAACCAGTCTGTTGCTCCATGTCCAGTTCTAACTATTGCTTCTTGACCTGCATATAGATTTCTCAGGAGGCAGGTCAGGTGGTCTGGTATTCCCATCTCTTTAAGAATTTTCCAGTTTTTTGTGATCCACACAGTCAAAGGCTTTGGTGTTGTCAATAAAGCAGATGTTTTTTCTGGAACTGTCTTGCTTTTTCGATGATCCAACAGATATTGGCAATTTGATCTCTGGTTCCTTTGCCTTTTCTAAATCCAGCTTGAACATCTAAGTTCATGGCTCATGTACTGTTGAAGCCTGGCTTGGAGAATTTTGAGCATTACTTTGCTAGCATGTGAGATGAGTGCAATTGTGCGGTAGTTTGAACATTCTTTGCATTGCCTTTCTTTGGGATTGGAATGAAAACTGACCTTTTCCAAGCCTGTGGCCATTGCTGAGTTGTCCAAATTTGCTGGCATATTAAGTGCAGCACTTTCATAGCATCATCTTTTAGGATTTGAAGTAGCTCAACTGGATTTCCATCACTTCCACTAGCTTTGTTCAAAGAGATGCTTCCTAAGGCCCACTGACTTCACACTCCAGGATATCTGGCTCTGAGTGATCACACCATCATGATTATCTTGGTCATGAAGATTTTTTTTGTATAGTTCTTCTGTGTATTCTTACCACCTCTTCTTAATATCTTCTGCTTCTGTTAGGTCCATACCATTTCTGTCCTTTAATGTGCCTATCTTTACACGAAATGTTCCCTTGGTATCTCTAATTATCTTGAAGAGATCTCTAGTCTTCCATTCCATTGTTTTCCTCTATTTCTTTGCATTGGTCACTGAGGAAGGCTTTCTTATCTCTCCTTCCTATTCTTTGGAACTCTGCATTCAAATGCGTGTATCTTTCCTTTTCCCTTCGCCTTTCGCTTCTCTTCTTTTCACAGCTATTTGTAAGCCCTCCTCAGACAACCATTTTGCTTTTTTGCATTTCTTTTTCTTAGGGATGGTCTTGATCACTGCCTCTTGTACAATGTCACGAACCTCCATCCATGGTTCTTCAGGCACTCTGTCTATCAGATCTAATCCCTTGAATTGATTTGTCACTTCCACTGTATAATCGTAAGGGATTTAATTTAGGTCATATCTGAATGGTCTAGCAGTTTAACATAAATATTCTAGAAATTATATGAAATTCCTAGAATTTGTATGTTGTATGTTATCATTCAAAATTGTAGTCATTTTCTTAAGAAATAACCAAATTTCCCTGTCAGTTTCATCATAGTGAATCAGATCTTTAATAATGGATATTTTAAAATCTTTTATCATTTACAGTTATTTTTTCACTCAGATGCTTTTACCAATGTTTCTTGCTAATGTGTTTTATATTCAGAGAAATTCATGAGAGGGGACCTAAGAAGTATTCCAGAATACAAGTTTCTGATAACTTTTAAATCGTAACACTGATCTGTCTAAACATTTACAAAACTCTAATTGGGAAACAACACCAAGAACAACAACCTTATGACTTCATAGAACTTCTAACAAAAGAACAAGCAGCAAAAGAATTAGTTACATGGAAGTGAATAAACTGATTAGGATGATCATTAACTTTTAGGTTTTCTCTTTTAAATTTGAAACTGCTGATTTTGTTTTGTTTTCCCAGATTTAAAGAAACTTTCTGCTCTTTTCTCTTAAACTAATTATGACTTGGAGCAATTTGGTAAATTATACCTTTGTAAGTGGAATAGAAACAATTACCTTTCTCCCTTACTGATCTCTCCAAAATTTGGAAAATCTCAGTGAGTGTTCTTATTTTCTTGAAAATATATTTACACAAATTCAGTAAGACTGTTCTCCTTTTGACATGACACAATTGGAAACTGGTCAAGGCTTTGACCAAATTTCATATTTGAAAGAGACATATGTAGACTCAGATATGATGAGACAGCTTTCAGAAGCTAAGACTGACTTTATGAAGCCTTATAGTAAAGCCCCTTGGAAAACTGATCTGGTATCTTGCTTACAGGATTCCCATCAGGCTTACAAGATGAATAAGGAAGGTCCCTTCCTGACAGGTCCAGGAACCTCAGGGTATTTTGGAAACCTCAAGAAGAAAGGACTTCACTCAGTTTTATAGGTATTGCAAGGCAAGGTCTGATGGCAAATATTTCACTTGGCTTCTTAGGTTTAAGAGCTTAATAAAAGTTCAATCTGGAGATTTTTTATTAAAAGTTCCAGCAAGACAAATTTAAAAGAGCCTATACAATCAATCAATCATTGTTTGTGCTGCACTTACGTGAATACCTCGGCCAAGACTACTAAATCTAGACTTAACTTTGGAAAGCAGTTAATTTTAAATTCGGCTATCTTTGGTAAAAATGGAGGTAATTTTAAAGAAAAAAATTACATTTCAATAGAAACAATAATATCCATTTATGGATGTCAGACTCTAGTTCTATTAAACATCTTTCAGTCTTTGTTTTCTATCCGTAAATTGCACTGGATCCTGAACTGTTTTACTTTCCTAAAATTCGTACAATATTTGACTACAACTATCTAAACTAATGTTTCCAATTTTTTTCTCCCATCCGCAAGTTAAAAAGAAATAAACTTGAAATCATTGAGGACAAAAACGTGCCCTTTTTCCGGAAGACCTGGAAACTGAAGCCAGATGACTCAATGTAATCTTCAGAGAAATTGTCACAAGAGTTAAGTTTAGATTCTCTTCTTTGTGCCTGTTGCTGTGTGAGCCACTCAGAAGTTTGCCTGAATATCTGATGACATCAACAGAGCCACTTCAGACTGCAAAAGATGCTTTGACCCTGACATCTAGAAATCGCTTGACTAGCTGCCCGCCCTGGGCTCCAGAAACTGGAACAGAGTGGGCTCCAATCATTAACCTTTGTTTTCTTCTGTTTCCATAGATACAGCTCTTGTTAAATACCTGATTGCTTACATAAGGCAGCTGACCTGCCTTGCAGCCTCCTGAACTGTACTGAACTGACCTACTCTCAAGCCTAGGAAAGTGATTCAGTGAAATAACAGATGTACCAGCTCAGGTTGTAATATGTGAAACTTCCAGGAATGTTTCAGAGGAGGAAACGATTGGGGTTTAGGGCAGTTCAGTTCAGTTCAGTTCAGTCGCTCAGTCATGTCCAACTCTTTGTGACCCCATGAATCACAGCACGCCAGGCCTCCCTGTCCATCACCAACTCCCGGAGTTCACTCAGACTCACGTCCATCGAGTCAGTGATGCCATCCAGCCATCTCATCCTCTGTCGTCCCCTTCTCCTCCTGCCCTCAATCCCTCCCAGCATCAGTCTTTTCCAATGAGTCAGCTCTTCGCATGAGGTGGCCAAAGTACTGGAGTTTCAGCTTTAGCATCATTCCTTCCAAAGCAATCCCAGGGCTGATCTCCTTCAGAATGGACTGGCTGGATCTCCCTGCAGTCCAAGGGACTCTCAAGAGTCTTCTCCAACACCACAGTTCAAAAGCATCAATTCTTCAGCGCTCAGCTTTCTTCACAGTCCAACTTTCACATCCATACATGACCACTGGAAAAATCATAGCCTTGACTAGACGGACCTTTGTGGGCAAAGTAATGTCTCTGCTTTTGAATATGCTATCTAGGTTGGTCATAACTCTTCTTCCAAGGAGTAAACATCTTTTAATATCATGGCTGCAATCACCATCTGCAGTGATTTTAGGCAAGTTCTCTCCAAATATGCCAAAGTGGCACATTGATTATCTTGAATTAAAATTACAATACTTAAGAAATAGCCAGTGCCAGAAGGACATTCTGACCCTTCCTTCTGTCTCCTTGAAAGCAGGAAATAAATCTTCCCTCCCTGCATCAGGAGGTAGAGACATTCCTATCACTAGATAAAGGGAATTTATACAGGCTGAGAAAACCTGTAGAAACAAACCTTGTTACTTCTTTACTAATTTACTGTCCCAAGCTCAAGCTTCTTGGTCTTGGTTCTTTACAAATTTATTGTCTAAAAGCTTTTTTGTATAAAAGCTACCTCTTTGGCCACTTCTTGGGTTCCACATCAATGAGCTCTCTATAGGTACAGATATATTTTTTTTCTCCGAATAAACCTTGTGTCAATGTAATGATCAAACCAGCCAAAACAACTCAGGAAGCGTAGGGGAAAACTTTTCCCCTCCCCAACACCCTCAATAACATGAATGGGCCTCATCCAATCAATTGAAAATCTGTAAGAGGAAAAACTGAGGTTTCCAGAAGTAATTCTATCTTAGAACTGCAGTTGTAACTCATGCCTGATTTCCACCCTCCTAGCCTGTCCTACATGTTCCAGACCTGAAATTCACAATTGCATGAGACAATTTCTTAAAATTTCTCTCTCAATGCGTGTGTGTGTGCATGTATGAATGCACATGTATATAAGTATCTACACACACACACACACACACACATGAAGATGGAAAGACAGAATAGGAAAACTCTACATCAGATTTGGAACGATGCCTATATTTGATGTGGCAGGAAGTCAAAGAAGCTGCCAGCTCCTTCTCTGTCCTCTATTCACTTACTGATCACATCAGGAGATAAAGTGTCGTCTCCCCGCTCCCTCCCCCAGTGACTGGGGCTGGGCTAAGTGATTTGCCTGCATTAACAGAATATGGCTCTGAGGTCAGATCATAAGTGTTGCGGCTTCCATCTCCGTCTCTTGGAATGTTCACTCTTAGAGACTCCCTCTTGGATCCCAGCCACTAGGCCAAGAGAGCCCGAGCCACGTGCTCTAGACGTGCTGGTCAACCCCCCTCTAGCCGAGCTTCCTGATGGTATCTGGAATTAAGCGCCTGTTTGAGAGGTACCACCTTGGAGGCCAAAGAGCAGTAGAGTGTGCCACCCCAGGAAAGGCTGCTTTGGCAAAAGAAGTATTTTGAGCTGATTATTTTTGAGAAACCACAGACACAGGCACCAAAGAATGTTCAAACTACCACACAATTGCATTCACTTCACTTGCTAGCAAGGTAGTGTTTAAAATCCTACAAGCTAGACTTCAACAGTACTTGAACTGAGAACTTCCAGATGTAAAAGCTGGATTTAGAAAAGGCAGAGGAACCAGAGATCAAATTGTCAACATCAGCTGGATCATAGAAACAGCAAGGGAATTCCAGGAAAATATCTACTTCTGCTTCATTGACTACGCTAAAGACTTTGTGACTGTGTGGATCACAACAAACTGTGGAAAATTCTTCAAGAGATGGGAATACTAGACCAGCTTACCTGCCTCCTGAGAAGCTTGTATGTAGGTCAAGAAGCAACAGTTAGAACTGGATATGGAACAACAGACTGGTTCCAAATTGGGAAAGGACAGGTACAGGAGATGTGCTGAAAGCAGTGTAGAAGTCATCTTTTTGTAACAAACATTTAAATTTATAAAAGAAATCTCCATTTGTAAGTGTGTCTTCCTCTTTGTAACATCAAGAGTAAGATGACACGAAACTACAAGAAACTTATCAATGGGGAAGGCAGAGACTTAAAATCTGCATTAAAAAACCTCACCCTTACTTACCATACTTTTCCTGGTACCCTCCCATATTTGACCATGTCCCCACCCCAACATCATTTTTGTCTTTAGCTAAAGATGGTATCAAAGTGATGGCATGGGCCATCTCGAGGAGCTACTCATTTTTTCCTGGTATCGTCCATGTATACATGAAGTATACATGTTAATAAACTTTTTCTTTTTCTCTTGCTATTCTTTCATTACCAGGGGTGGGGGAGATTCAGCCAGTAACTCAGAAGGGTTGTTGTTGTTGTTATTGTTCAGTCACTCAGTCGTGTTTGACTCTTTGTGACCCCATGGGCTGCAGCATACCAGGCTTTCCTCTCCTTCATCATCTCCCAGACTTTGTTCAAACTTATGTCCATCGAGTTGGTGATGCCATTCGACCATCTCATCCTCTGTTGTCCCCTTCTCCTCCTGCCTTCAATCTTTGCCAGCATCAGGGGCTTTTCCAATGAGAAAAGTAGAGAGAAAGAGAATGATTTTTCCTCCCCTACAAAATCCAGCCTTGTGAGATCATTACATAATACCAGTCACACCAGTCTCTCACCAAATCCTTATGAGGATACCCAAGAAAACTTCCAGCTGAACCCAGTCTACCCAGAGAACTGCAGACTAAGAATGGTTCCTGCCACATCACTAAACAGAGGAGGTTGCAGCCATCAGTAACTGCAGCCACCCTCAATGGTGAGCCCTGAGGGAACTCAAGATGGAAATAGGGAATACCTGCCAATGACTAGAATCCATAAGGCAAGAGAGAAATTTGGACACAGATACTCAGAGAAGATCATGTGAAGATGGGCACAGTGTGATGCTATGTGACTACAGAGGCTCAGATTGGAGTTGTGCTTTTGAAAGCCAAAGACATCAAGGGCTTGCAACCACCAGAAGCTGGAAGAGGGCTCCCCTAGACCCTTCAGAGAGAATATGGCTCTACTGACATCATGGCCTCAGACTTCCAGCCTCTGAACTGTCAGACAATAAATTTCTATTGTTTTAAGCTACCAAGTTGATAATAATTTTTCATGGCCATTTTAGGAAATTACTCTATTGGGAAAAGTGTCATGATATATATTTTTATAATCAACACTTGCTGAAATGATAAATAATGCCTTTATTTTAGAAAATATTTTTAAAGAAAAATATTCTGATTAACTTGAGGACTTAGTGATACTTCATCTAATGTGTTCTTCATAGCTGATTTTCTAATAATGAAATAGAACTGGACTGAACAGAATAATATTTAAATAATAGTTGTCAACATATATTGAATGCTTGCAGTGTGACAAGCATTATGTTGAAACTCTTTATAAACATATTACATATGTACTGTTGCTGAAGCCGAAACTCCAATACTTTGGACACCTGATGTAAAGACCGAACTCATTGGAAAAGACCCTGGTGCTGGGAAAGATTGAGGCCAAAAGGAGAAGGGGGCAACAATGAATGGATACTTGTGAACTGTGGTCCTGGAGAAAACTCTTGAGAGTCCCTTGAACTGCAAGGCAATCAAACCAGTTAATCCTAAAGGGAATCAATCCTGAATATTCATTGGAAGGACTGATGCTGAAGCTGAAGCTCCAGTACTTTGGCCACCTGATGGGTAGAGCTGACTCACTGGAAAAGACCCTGATGCTGGGAAAGACTGAGGGCACGAGGAGAAGGGGGCAACATAGGATGAGATGGTTAGGTAGCATCATAGATTCTATGGGCATGAATCTGAGCAAACTCCAGAAGATAGTGATGGATAGAGGAGCTTGGCATGCTGCAGTTCATGGGGTCTCAAAGAGTCAGACTCAAGTTAGCTACTGAACAACAACAATGAACATACGTGTATGTAGGTCATATTATACACAAATATATTTTTATATGTTTTATATACTAACACACAAATTTAATATTCTACCTAGAGATTAGTAAACCATTCCTGTTAAGAGATGAAAAATATTTGAGAGATTGCCACACAATCTCTGTCGCAACTATTCAGCTGTGCAGCTGCAGCTCCAAAGCAGCCATAGAAGAAATGTAAGAACTGGGTATGGCTGTGTTCCAACAAAACTTTATTTATAAAAACAGGTGGTGAGTTGGATTTGGCCCTAGGGCTATGGCTTGCTGACCCTGCTATAACCCTTTGAGGAGGATAATCATGTTTTTACTGGTTCACAGGTGAAGTTGAAAGTTAAAAACTTTGTGCAAAGTCACACAGTTACTGTAGGGTAGCTCTGGAGACCCAATCAGACATCAAATCTTCAGAAACTATGGTTATAATCATTCAGGGACATGGTCTCATTTCATAGGTAAGAACAGTGTCACGCCTTCCTCAAAAGGAAACTTAAAGAAACTTTCTGATGCCAGTATTATCTTGGCATAAAGAAAAACAATAACATGTTAGAAGCAAAATGAAGACAGGCTAACTTTTATGAATTAAAAAAAAACTGATATAAATTCTCTAAAGAACATACAGATATGTCAGAAAAGACTTAGAAAATTCAAGTTAAAAGTCAGGGTTATGGATGGTTAGTATCTCAAACAATCTATGTGTAAGACCACACAGCAATAATGTAAGTGAGAAAAGAGGAAAAATATTAATAGATATTTAAAGGAATCAGTAAAAGCTTGATGCACATCTCAACATTTCTGTTGGTTTTCTAGAGGACAAAAAGCAATTCAAGGGGTTTTTCAAAGTTCCCTGGAAACACAGAAGAAATAGTGAAGTGTGACTTCCCACAACATCAGCCCCTTCCTTTTACTGGACAGGCACATCCTCTGTAAAAACCTCTCTTCAGCAAGTCCTTTCAACACTCAGTGCCTTGTTAGATTCTTCCAGACCCTAGCAGTGTGCAACTGGGTGTCAAGCCATTCTATGCAGAAGACCCGTGAGCATTACATTTTCTGAAATTAGCTGAAAAATCACTCAGTACCACTGTATGTATTCCTTTTTTTTTTTTTTTTAATATTCACTCTCATTTAGCTGATTCAGGTGACTTTGATCTATGAACACAGGAAACCCAGCTTACTGATAAGAGTCTAGCCTAAAGGATTAAATGACTGAGCATTTCTTCATGTACTCACAGCATGAGGATAACATCTCATGGATACTCTGAATTGATAGCTTCGGAACAAAAGCCATATGACTGCCACTTGCGCTTGTTTTGATTCTAAGCAAAAAGAATTTATTTCCCAGAATACAGCTTTCATTGAGCTTGGCAGAATCACACTGGGATGACAGATTCTTGGCTCATTTTTGTAATGATCATAAAAGCATACAGAAGCATAAATAAAGAATAAAGAATTAACTCCACATATATACTTGGGACAGGACATAAAACAGCAGAGTATCACCACATTTAACTCTCTGCTGTAATAAATGCCACAGACAAATAGAGTTAAATGGGTTAATTAGTCACCGGTGGCCATTTTAATTGCAGTATTGAAATCAGACACAAGCGCTAGAAGAATTCTCATCATCAGGGTTACCTGGGCTTTTAATGAGAGGGTTCGCCGGGGACAGCAGCATCTCTACATCACATAACCGATTACCTCCCTTCCTCTCCTTTACCTTTCCTAATTAGCTGCACAGTATTAACTTAATGCACATTCATCTACAACAATTCAATTCAGACTGTGAAGAATCTTTCTAGTCTATAATTACACTCCAGCTTAATTAGCATAATTTCCATTGCACATATTTCAATAAAGAAGCTGCCATGATAGGCTGGCTCGCCATGAGGAACTTCTTCCAGTGATCATCAGAAGGACAGACAAACACCTCCTACTTGTGGACTGCCATAATGGCACTAAGATGATCTGAAGCCTCCATGAGAGACAAACATTTGGAAGGGCACGGAGGGGATCTGATGGAATCTCCTAAACTGTCATGGAGCACTAAGGGCAGGAGCAGCCCTCACCGCCCATCAGGATCAACTGTGATGTAATGATGTCGACAAGGTCATGTGATGCTGGGGCTTGACCTCAACAGTTTGTAAATGTCTAGCCTGGTTCCAAATCAGGAAAGGAGTATGTCAAGGCTGTATATTGTCATCCTGTTTATTTAACTTAGATGCAGAGTACATCAAACAAAATGCCAGGCTGGATGAAGCACAAGCTGGAATCAAGATTGCCGGGAGAAATAATAACTTCAGACTCGCAGATGACACCATCCTTATGGCAGAAAGCAAAGAACTAAAGAGCCTCTTGATGAAAGTGAAAGAGTGAAAAAGTTGGCTTAAAACTCAACATTCAAAAAACTAATATCATGGCATCTTGTTCCAACATTTCATGGGAAATAGATGGGGAAACAATGGAAAGAGTGGGAGACTTTAGATTTGGGGGCTCCAAAATCACTGCTGATGGTGATTGCAGCCATGAAATTAAAAGATGCTTACTCCTTGGAAGGAAAGTTATGACCAACCTAGACAGCATATTAACAAGCAGAGACATTACTTTGCCAACAAAGGTCCATCTAGTCAAGGCTATGGTTTTTCCAGTGGTCATGTATGGATGGGAGAGTTGGACTGTGAAGAAAGCTGAGCCCCAAAGAACTGATGCTTTTGAGCTGTGGTGTTGGAGAAACTCTTGAGAGTCCCTTGGACTGCAAGGAGATCCAACCAGTCCATCCTAAAGGAAGTCAGTCCTGAACATTCATTAGAAGGACTGATGCTGAAGCTGAAACTCCAATACTTTGGCCACCTGATGCAAAGAACTGGAAAAGACACTGAAGGAAAAGATTGAAGGCAGGAGGGGAAGGGGGTGATAGAGGATGAGATGGTTGGATGACATCACCGATGCAATATACATGAGTTTGAGCAAGCTCGGGGAGTTGGTGATGGACAGGGAAGCCTGGCATGGTGCAGTCCAGGGGGTCGCAAAGAGTCGGACATGACTGAGTGACTGGACTGAACTGAACTGAGGTGTGAAAATATATAAACACAGTTTATTTTGCATCTTGATCTGCAGGGGATGGTCATTTGAGTGCCTCAAATCCACCCACCACTAGATGTCATCAGTCATTAATTGAGACACAAATAAATGAAGTCTTCAAGAGATTTTAAGAACCTAAGCAACTCGGTCCCGCCCCCAGGGCTCACTTAAGGGAGACCAACTAACCATAGAGGGAGCTGTCCCACCCACCTGGCACCAAGATGGCAAATACCTACTGTGTGACATTAATAACAGGCATGCACTCCTTTCGCAAGTGCTGCAAATTGGTTCTAATAATAACCAAAGTCATCTGATTTAAAGGCAAGTCTTCAGTTCTAACAGCTCATTATATTTCGCATGGTATCAGACAACAGCTAAGAGGAAGAGTCTAGAGGGGAGAGAGAAATATTTGCTGTTGTGCCACTCAAAAGAGAAAACTCTAGAGGAAGAAGAGGAATCAAGCCTATGTCGGTGAAACCCAAGAAACTGTGTGTAAGTAAAAGTGCCCATGGCGGAAGGCAGGATTCAGAAATCCTGTATGAAGCGACAGTTTTCAATGCCATCCCTGATTATTCCGTGAGACACCCGACATGTGTCTCCTCTCCTTCAAGTATTTCCACATTTCCTTTTCCAGGCGTATATTAGAAAGTTAAAGAAAAGTCTGAGTGAGCTTTAAGAGGCATTTCAGTAAGGTACCTATTTATTTTCTCAGTCACCAAAGGAAGGAAAGAAGTGAAAGTCGCTCAGTCGTGTCCGACTTTTTGCGAACCCATGGACTGCACAGTCCATGGAATTCTCCAGGCCAGAATACTGAAGTGAGTAGCCTTTCCCTTCTCCGGGGGATCTTCCCCACCCAGGGACTGAACCCAGGTCTCCTGCATTGCAGGCGGATTCTTTACCAGCTGAGCCACAGGGGAACCAAAGGTACAACTTAAAAATAACAAATGCCTCCTACTTGTGGATTGCCACAAAGACACTGAGATGATCTGAAGCCTACTTTCCATGAGAGACAAACATTGAGAAGGGCATGGATGGGATCTGCCCCTCGTCCAAGCATCATCACACTATTTACACGAAACAAAATGAAAAGTATATAACGAAGGGTCAGTTATAACACCACAATTTGTATTTTTTCATAGTGTCACTTTTTGACCAGTTAGGGCTCATGTGTCCGGTGAAGAGTTACTTAAATTTGTACTTATTCCTTCCAAATTATGGGTAAGTGTGTTTTCTTCTGCAATAGGGTTTTCATAACAGTGAGCAATACAAATATTGATCTTTTTCCAATAGCATTCTCGTAAGAGTCTGAAGACATACCGGGAGTTCATGAACCAATCCAAGCTGTGTTCATTCCAACCACCGTATCAACACTACTCTGGTCCTTTTCTCTTTTTTATCAAAACGTTTCATTTAAAAATATTATCATGGCTGAAAGCCTGGCCTCTGGAGGCAACCTGCCTTGGGTGCAACTGAGCTCTTCTACTTATTGACTGTGAGACCGTGGGCCAGGCACATGGGCTCCACGGGACTTAGCTTGCACATCAGCAAAATGGGGAGATGCCAGCACCCAGCCTACAGATTTTCAGACATGTGAAGGAAGTATCATCACAGGGAAAGACCTAAGAACAATGCCCAACCCAGCAAGTGACACTGAAATCACTCATCTTTCATCAATCCCTGGCCTTGAAAAATATAAGAGGACAGTTTTGTAACACTTGGGGCCCTTAAATCTGAATAATCTGCAATCTATTCTGGGTTATACTGGGGAAGCTAGAAAAATGTTTTCTTTGGTTTATTGATCTTGACTGAAATACAATCTTTAATTTAAAAAGGTCAGATTGTTTCCTCACTTAAAAATTTCAACTTACATTTGTGTTGTGTCCATACCTCATGGACTGCAGCACATGTTGAACTTGTATTATTGTCAGAGGGTGGGATGAACGGACACAGATTCACATGGGTAATGAAAGAAACCGGCGTCCTGGTCTCAACAAAGAGTGCATGCACAGGAAGCTCACAATACGTGTATGGCAGAAATGTACGTACTTACAAAAAGGGTGACTCTCTCTGAAATTGCTACCAGAGTTCCTCTCTAGACTTGCCCTTTGAAACTCTGCAGAATAATTTTTATAGGAGTAAGCCCTCCCCCTCAGAATATGTAGGACACCATCAGCATTTGTAGTCACATAACGTAAACCAAAAGGCAGAAATGTTCAGAAAGTTAGATGTCTATCTATGAACTACAGGATAAAAACTATGGTAGCAATGGAAAAGTATTAAACATGGAGCCTGGAAATGCATGATTATGTTAATCCTGGCAGTATTAATCACATAATAATAATTTTCAAAAGCTTCCATGTTTGTAAAACACTAACATTCACACTGTACTTCACCACTTCTGAATTCCAGGTAAACAACAAAATTTTCATGATGACCTTGAGTGAAATTTGTATTTAAAGCCTCAGTTTCGAGTTCACTTTCCACAACAATGAAATTTACTAGAATTTGTTCCTTAACTTCTCCAATGTGGAGCTGTTTTTATTTTGCTCATGAAGAAAAAAGTGCACGTATGGTAGAATTTTTGCTTCCACATTATTTCTCAGGTTCTAAAAAGCAATTGCTAATTTCACATACCCAGAGGCCCACACATTAAGTAATGCATTTATATGTAGTAAATATGCTGTTGTTTAGTCAGTAAGGCATGTCTGACTCTTTTGCAACTCTGTGGACTGTAGCCTGCCAGACTCCCTCTGTCCATGGGATTTCCCAGGCAAGAATCCTAAAGTGGGTTGTTATTTCCTTCACCAAGGGATCTTTCCGACCCAGGGACTGAACCTACATTTCCTGTCTCCTGTATTGGCAGGCAGATTCTTTACTGCTGAGTCACCAGAGGCCCATGTATTAATAGTTAGTATACACTGGCCAATATCAATTGGCGAATAACTATACAACTTCTTAGGCACATTATTGCATTTCTATAAGCTTACTCTTTATATTTATTCAAAGGAAAATAATAAGGTAGAAAACAAACAAAAAAAGTCCATTGTAGTATTTGGACTGTGAGAATTCTCATGCTTTTGCAGTGTCGGATTTCTGGCTGGATTGATTTTTATTTAATAGGAGACAATAGATTATGTAATGCTCATAAAAAATACATGATCCCTGCTTCAACACATGGCATTATTAGAAGCAGTATTACTGAGGATTAAGCTCTTTTCTCCCTAAATCAGTGTTCAACATTATACTTCCAGGCTATGTCTCTTAATACCTTCTTTGATTGGTGTTACTGGATTATTGCAACCCAATCCTGAGCTGTATTATCACAAGAAAGCTTAAAATAGCAGATAAGAAACCTATAATAAGCAGTAGATAGAAAAAGCTAACAAAATAATAGTTCGTGTGAATGCCATGTGGAACCAAACATACAAGTATTTGCCTAAATTAAATTATATGATGCATTTCCAGAAGGTAATGTACAGTGGAAGTGGGAAATAGATTTAAGGGCCTAGATCTGATAGACAGAGTGCCTGATGAACTATGGAATGAGGTTTGTGACATTGTACAGGAGACAGGGATCAAGACCATCCCCATGGAAAAGAAATGCAAAAAAGCAAAATGGCTGTCTGGGGAGGCCTTACTAATAGCTGTGAAAAGAAGAGAAGCGAAAAGCAAACGAGAAAAGGAAAGATATAAGCATCTGAATGCAGAGTTCCAAAGAACAGCAAGAAGAGATAAGAAAGCCTTCTTCAGCGATCAATGCAAAGAAATAGAGGAAAAGAACAGAATGGGAAGGACTAGAGATCTCTTCAAGAAAATTAGAGATACCAAGGGAACATTTTATGCAAAGATGGGCTCAATAAAGGACAGAAATGGTATGGACCTAACAGAAGCAGAAGATATTAAGAAGACGTGGCAAGAATACACAGAAGAACTGTACAAAAAAGATCTTCATGACCCAGATAATCATGATGGTGTCATCACTCATCTAGAGCCAGACATCTTGGAATGTGAAGTCAAGTGGGCCTTAGAAAGCATCACTATGAACAAAGCTAGTGGAGGTGATGGAATTCCAGTGGAGCTATTTCAAATCCTGAAAGATGATGCTGTGAAAGTGCTGCACTCAATATGCCAGCAAATTTGGAAAACTCAGCAGTGGCCACAGGACTGGAAAAGGTCAGTTTTCATTCCAATTCTAAAGAAAGGCAATGCCAAAGAATGCTCAAACTACTGCACAATTGCACACATCTCACATGCTAGTAAAGTCATGCTCAAAATTCTCCAAGCCAGGCTTCAGCAATACGTGAACTGTGAACTCCCTGATGTTCAAGCTGGTTTTAGAAAAGGCAGAGGAACCAGAGATCAAATTGCCAACATCCGCTGGATCATGGAAAAAGCAAGAGAGTTCCAGAAAAATATCTATTTCTGCTTTATTGACTATGCCAAAGCCTTTGACTATGTGGATCACAATAAACTGTGGAAGATTCTGAGAGAGATTGGAATACCAGACCACCTGACCTGCCTCTTGAGAAATCTGTATGCAGGTCAGGAAGCAACAGTTAGAACTGGACATGGAACAACAGACTGGTTCCAAATAGGAAAAGGAGTACTTCAAGGCTGTACATTGTCACCCTGCTTATTTAACTTCTATGCAGAGTACATCATGAGAAACGCTGGACTGGAAGAAACACAAGCTGGAATCAAGATTGCCGGGAGAAATATCAATAACCTCAGATATGCAGATGACACCACCCTTATGGCAGAAAGTGAAGAGGAGCTAAAAAGCCTCTTGATGAACATGAAAGAGGGGAGTGAAAAAGTTGGCTTAAAGCTCAATATTCAGAAAACGAAGATCATGGCATCCGGTCCCATCACTTCATGGGAAATAGATGGGGAAACAGTGGAAACAGTGTCAGACTTTATTTTGGGGGGCTCCAAAATCACTGTAGATGGTGAGTGCAGCCATGAAATTAAAAGAAGCTTACTCCTTGGAAGAAAAGTTTTGACTAACCTAGATAGCATATTCAAAAGCAGAGACATTACTTTGCCGACTAAGGTCTGTCTAGTCAAGGCTACAGTTTTTCCAGTAGTCATGTATGGATGTGAGAGTTGGACTGTGAAGAAGGCTGAGCGGCAAAGAATTGATGTTTTTGAACTGTGGTGTTGGAGAAGACTCTTGAGAGTCCCTTGGAGTGCAAGGAGATCCAACCAGTCCATTCTGAAGGAGATCAACCCTGGGATTTCTTTGGAAGGAATGATGCTAAAGCTGAAACTCCAGTACTTGGCCACCTCATGCAAAGAGTCGACTCATTGGAAAAGACTCTGATGCTGGGAGGGATTGGAGGCAGGTGGAGAAGGGGATGACCGAGGATGAGATGGCTGGATGGCATCACCGACTCGATGGACGTGAATCTGAGTGAACTCTGGGAGTTGGTGATGGACAGGGAGGCCTGGCGTGCTGTGATTCATGGGGTCGCAAAGAGTCGGACACGACTGAGTGACTGAACTGAACTGAATGTACTAATTATTATGCTTTGGTGTTTGGCAATAAAATACACCATATCTAGGAGAATATAAGGCACATGTTAATCACTGCTGTCACTAAGACTTAGTGCTGTTTCTCAGGATTGTTTGGCAATGAGCCACAATGTGAAACATTTACACTACAGCTTTTACACATGGGTCTGCTCATACACACCCAGACACACAATAATGTCTATGTAAGTAAGTGGGGGAGAAGGTATCTTGATGAAGGTCCAAGCATTTAGACATACTCTGTTCAGTTCTTTTCAATTATTTTCCAAACCACTGTTCACAACCAATGAAAGGCTTTTACTGCCCACTAAGGAGTCAGACTTTATTCTTTTGGGCTCCAAAATCACTGCAGATGGTGATCACAGCCATGAAATTAAAAGACGCTTACTCCTTGAAAGGAAAGTTATGACCAACCTAGACAGCATATTCAAAAGCAGAGACATTACTTTGCCAACAAAAGTCTATCTAGTCAAGACTATGGTTTTTCCGGTAGTCATGTATGGATATGAGAGTTGGACTGTGAAGAAAGATGAGCACTGAAGAATTGATGCTTTTGAACTGTGGTGTTGGAGAAGACTCTTGAGAGTCCCTTTGGCTGCAAAAAGATCCAACCCGTCCATTCTAAAGGAAATCAGTCCTGAATATTCATTGGAAGGACTGATGTTGAAGCTGAAACTCCAATACTCTGGCCACCTGATGCAAAGAACTGGAAAAGACCTTGATGCTGGGAAAGATTGAAGGCAGGAGGAGAAGGGGACAACAGAGGATGAGATGGTTGGATGGCATCACTAACTCAATGGACATGAGTTTGAGTAACCTCCAGGAGTTGGTGATGACAGAGAGGCCTGGCGTGCAGCAGTCATGGGGTTGCAAAGAGCCAGACATGACTGAGAGACTGAACTGAAGGGGTCATAATGTGTACTTTAAAAAGCATGTGTAAATATGTTTCTGGTGTTAAAAAAGTAAAAATTAAAATTAAAAAATCATGTATATTTTAAAAGTGTGTATACACTATATACACACAGAAATATAGGTATAGAGGCACACACACACACATATACAAACATCTATGTACATATGTATGTACAATATATGTATATGTATATATTAATATATGAGGGCTAGGTAATCATGCATACACATATCACATGTAAGTATTGCATATAAAATCATAACTTAACAATTTGGGTGGTAGTTAACTTTAAAGGGTAAAATTAGATGATTTTAACTTTAAATTTCGAGTTTTCTCAGCACTCCTCCACACATGTGAAACAGTTTTCAGAAATGCATGAAGATGCCGATAAGGACAGTGACGGTGATGATACTGCCCACTTCCGTGAGGACACTGGCCTCAGTTCTCAGGTGGGCCCCACCGTCCTTAAGAAATATCTTATACTCAAATGAAGAGCAAATACTAGGCTTCAGTGATCCACAAGGAAAGACCATGCTGTCCCATTGAGTAGCTTGGATTATCTGCAATTTTAGGTTCACATACTGGGGAGTCCCTACAAGGACTGGCTGAATGAGAAATGAATGGCATTGTCACATGGAGTGAAGTAAGTCAGAAGGAAAAAAACAGAGATGGTATATTGATGCATATGTGGAATCTGAAAGAATTGGTCTAGACGATCCTACTTACAAAGCAGAAATAAAAGACACAGAAAAAAGGTACAGATATCAAAGGGAAAAAGGGGGATGAATGAATTGAGAGATTAGGATTGGACATATATACACTGTTGCTACTATGGAAAAATAAATAATGAGATAACTAAAATAGATGACTAATATAGATAACGAATAGATGACTACTGTATAGCACAGGAAACCTTACTCTGTACTCTGTGGTGACTAAATGAGGGGGAATCCAAAAAAGAGAAGATATATGCTGATGCACTCTGCTGTACAGCAGAGACTAACACAACATTGTTAAGCAGCCATCCTCCAATAAATGTTCTTTAAAAAGAAGTGAATGCAGGGTTGAAATTAAGAGACAGAAGAGATTGAACTACAAGTCATCTCACTTAACAGAAGGAGAAAACAACTTTTACAGAGAAGGAGACAAATTGTGTAAATTACGATGCCAAAACGGTTTTCAGAATGTGAACTAACATATTTAAAAATACTTTTTTACAACTATGGTTTCTATTTTCTGATAAAGACATTGTAGTTATAATTTTTTTAAATATTGATTCCTGACAAATAAACAGAACCAGAATTTAGATTATCTTTGCTTTCAAATTTGTGGATTGATTCAAAAACCACTTACAGCACTGTGAGATTATTTTCCTCACAGAATTATGCCATTTCTTCCTCTGATCACTGATCATCTAAAGTGGAAAACATTACGCCATAGCCACTCAAATTAAAGATACTCATCAGTTATGACAAAATTTATTAGCATTGGATAGTGGAGTTATTTGATAATGTTGTTACTCTATCAGCATCTAGGAGATTTATTTTTAATGTATTATTTTGAGAAAGGAAGTACTTCTCAGCATTTTGCATTCATTTTGCATTAAGATCCACAATAAAAATATATCTTAGACTTACAGAGACACACACATACTCACACACATATACTTGTACGTCTGACACCACTTTTCCAAGACACCAAACCAAACTGCTTACTATTGGCTGTCTAGTCACTTTAGTCTACCTTATTCAATCTTTGTAATGCTAGTCAACAATCTCGAAGCTGATTTGGCTGCTCACTCATGGGTGGTCCCCAGTTGAAAAAAAAAATGTACTAATCCAATCAGGCCATGGATTCCTGAATTCAATAGAAATAAACAGATAGAGGAGACTATAAATAGAATGCATCTATCTCATAAAAATATAGAAATTCATGCTAATCATTTAGACTCAAAGGGCTACAGTATTAAAACTCATATGGGTAAAATATCTATTTTCATATTTATGAGAATAATACCAGAATTACAAGCATAAGCAGATAAAATCTAGGATGTGTTAGTACCTGGGCCAAATCCAGGCCACCTTCTCCATTTGTAAGGACTGCCAGATAGACATGGCTTTAAGAGATAAACATTTACAATAAAATTGATAACAGGGAACATTAAAACCTTGAACCCCAGTTACAGAAATGTTATCTTTCCCAAACAACCCCATTCTTATCGACAGACATCCATTAAAAAATGTTATCACTGACATCATTATATTTTGGATTTCATTAATGATCATTTTGTAGAAATCTCTTTCTACTCTTCTTATGTAGGTATCTTAGTAACTTGTCCCTTGGCCTACAAAGACTAAAATATTGACTATCTGACCCATTTACAGAAAGTTTGCCAATCCATGCATAAGAGTGTCATTTTTTTTAAAAGAAAATTTTACATGGAAATCTCTCCGTGCTTTTTCCCTTTGATTTTTCAAAAATTAATTTTTATTGAAGAGTGAGTTGCTATACAATATTGTGTTAGTTCCTACTATACAGCAAAGTGAATCAGCTATACATAGTACATGCTGCTGCTGCTGCTGCTAAGTAGCTTCAGTCATGTCTGATTCTGTGCAACCCCATAGACGGCAGCCCACCAGGCCTCCCCTGACCCTGGGATTCTCCAGGCAAGAACACTGGAGTGGGTTGCCATTTCCTTCTCCAATGCATGAAAGTGAAAAGTGAGAGTGAAGTCGCTCAGTCATGTCCAACTCTTAGCGACCCCATGGACTGCAGCCCACCAGGCTCCTCCGTCCATGGGATTTTCCAGGCAAGAGTACTGGAGTGGGGTGCCATTGGCTTCTCTGATACATAGTACATACACCCCCTCTTCTTTTGGACTTTCTTTCCATTCAGGTCCCCTTGCGCTGAACACTTGGTTCTCATTACATACACATTTTATTTGTTGCTGTTGTTATTTAGTTGCTAAGTTGTGTCCAACTTTTTGTGACCCCGTGCTCTGTAGCCCACCAAGCTCCTCTGTCCACGGAATTCTCCAGGCAAGAATACTGGAGTGGGATGCCCTTTCTTTCTCCAGGGAATCTTCCTGACCCAGGGATCCAACCCACATCTCCTGCGTTGCCAGGTGGACTCTTTACCACTGAACCCCCGAGGAAGCTGTATCTAATTTACACATCGGTATCAATAGTGTTATCAACTTTAACATGAGAGTGTCATTTTAAAATTGTTATAACTATTAATATTAATACTAAGTAAAATTAAACAGTGATCTGGCTGCACCCTCTGGTGCCCAGGTGATCACACAGGTGATGGATGCTCCAGGTTCATGATTAAGCTCAGGAATCCCTCCTCCCAACCCTCCCCACCCTCCAGCTCCAGATGTGAAATAATCCCTTTGGTTCTAGAGAAAACCATTCCTCTGAAGGGGAGAATCTCTCTGCAACCAAGGCAACTCAGATGTGAAAAACAACTTTGCTTTTGTTTTTATTAAGAGCCATAAGCTCAGAGGGAAGTTGGGCTTTTCTCTCAATGAAATTACTTCTCGCCTAACTCCCGTGATGTCACAGAAGGAGTTCGGAGCTGCAGCAGGAGAACGTGTACTTAATCAGCATCTTAGTAAAATTCCTGTCTCCTCACCACGGCAACTGCATCCTGAATAACTACAGCTTATGGGCCCAGAAAAATGGGGTTATTGAACAACCTCATGTTTATTACATTTAAGAAATTCTCATTTGTTTTCAGGTTGACATGAAGCAGCAAGCTGGTTGGGCTCTCTCTGTGTGTATATTTTCCACTAGGAAAAAAAAAAAGCTTGACTCTATCCTGATACACAGTAAATTTTCCTTAAAAGATGTCTTGCCCTTTTGGGTATTAAGATTTTAAAATTGAGCACCGGATAAACACGATTTGAATGAATGCACAAATTTTCCAGGGAGCATTTACATTTTCTACTTTTAATTTTTACCATGCTTTACTGTGACTGCTCCTGTTTATTTTTCTTCTCATCTAATATGGTCTTAAATACTTCCCTTTAGAACATGCTTAATGGAAAACCTTGAAAATACACTGCCATCAAAATTCATCTCTTCTTCTCCTATCAAGAGGGCCTCCCTGGTGGCTCAGTGGTAAAGAATCTGTCTGCGATGCAGGAGATAGGGTTCGATCTGTGGGTCGGGAAGATCCCTTGGAGGAAGAAATAGCAACTCACTTCAGTATTCTTGCCTGGGAAATCCCATGGACAGAGGAGCCTAGTGGGTACAGTCCATGGGGTCCCAAAAGAGTCAGACATGATTTAGCAACTAAACAACAACTCGTATTAACCAGGGAGTGAGCCAAGGTGTTCCTTACTGGTATATTCAACAACTGTGTTACTTATCTTGTAGGCAATATTTTACAACTTCATGAAAATCTTAATTTTCATATGACATATATTAATTAAAGCCTTGTTTGAAGGTCTTGGCTTTACATCAGTGTGGCAATTTGTACATCTGCTTTGGGTGTTTATTAAATTTTTGTTGATCGTATGTCTGTTTTAACAACAAATAATAACTTTTTCCTATAAAACCACTATGTTGTTAGAGCTTCATTTCATGTGAACACACAGTGAGGCTCATAATAAAAATGTTAGAGAAAACTATAATATTTACAGGAAAAAAAAAAACTTCAGTTTTTTTATTTTTTCAAACTAAAAATTGCAGGCAAACATATTTTGGAGAGCAATTAGAAAACAAACATGTAGAAACAAAACAATTTCCACGAAAAGCTGCTTGGTATAAAAAGACAGTAACAAAACATTAAAAATTTCCCCAGAACAAGATTTGTTCAAGATTTATTTAACATGGTCTTGGCACATAGATTAAATTAAGTGTGATCTCTCTAGAAACAGATTTTAAACTCGACTAGTCAAGCCTAATAATTAATGATTGTTTTCTCCCTGAATAAAATACAGCTTCCCTGAATAAATTATAGCTCCTGTTTGCTCTTTGGCCTTGTATAAAAATATGTTTGTTTTTTTTTTTTCCAAACAAAGGTTTTTTGTTGTTGTTGTTAAACAAAGAATTGCTTTTCTATGTCCGAGAATTAGGAAGATGTAATGCTAGAGATGTACACGAAAGTTCTTGAATTTTTTGTCGTTCATAGCTGAGGCACATCTCCAAACTCTCTGCACTGAAATGAAACAATACACGCTGGGCTGGACTGGCACTGGTCCTCTCAGGGCGTTTCACCAGTTTTAGCCACGTCATGATACAGGGTTTGAGGAAGAGGTCAGAGAGCCGGCTCTCACAGTCTCTACCTGAGGAAACACCGCCTTGTGAGAGGAGGGTGGCAGCAGGCGCCCTCCACAGCCCTTCTCAGCTCAGTCACTGTTGCGAGTGCTTTATGAGTAGGTCGACCCATTTAATCCTCACACAAGTCTGTGAGGGAGGTGCTAACATCATCCCCACTTCACAGACGGGGAAACTGAGGCCCAGAGGGCGTGACTCAAGGTCACGGAGAGAGCAAGCAGCAGAGGCGGGATTCAAGCCCTGGCATCTTGTGCCGGATGCAGGCCTCTCGACTACCTCACAGCTCCGTCTCTCTCTTCTTTAAAATGAATTTTGACTGGACACGGTCGCTTTACAGTGTGGTGTTCGTTTCTGCTGTGCCCCAAAGTCAATCAGTTGCCTGGACACACACATCCCATCTTGAAGATTCCGTCCCGTTTAGGCCGCCAGAGAGTATTAAGGAGAGTTCCCTGTGCCATACAGGAGGTTCCTGTTAATTATCCATTTTCTATAAGGTAGTGTCATATCTGTCAATCCCAACCTCCCGATTCATTCCACCTCTCCTTTCCCCCTTGGTAACCATAGTTTGTTCTCTACATCTGTGACCCTATTTCTGTTTTGCAAATAAGTTCACCTGGACCATTTTCCCAGGTTCCACACGTAAGCAATATTAGATGATACCAGCCCTGTCTCTTGATCAGCACTCAGGTTCAAGAGCGAGGCGTGGTGAAGTCAGAACAGGAACCCAGCTTCTGACTTCTGCTCTGTCTTCACCCTCAATCCAGTGAGAGAAGCCGAGAGACAGTCATGGGACAGAGGCACCAGGGCCAGATCCTGCCCCTGTGGGTTCCCAGCTGAGTGCTGGGCTGTGTCAGGGCCTCACCCCGGTTCTCAGTCACTTCACCAGTGAGGCAGGAGAGACCCAATCCACCTTCCTGAGCTGCTCAGATAATGAATGAAACTCCATGGCGAGAGCACTTTTCATCAAGTCAGTGCTGAAGACACATCATTCTCTCCACCTGACACCACACATCGCAAACCATCTCTCTGTTTCCAGCTCATTCACAAACCCCTACAGCTCTACGTTCAAGGGAAACAGTCATTTGAAACATGTGGAATTAAAGTTTGCCACGACTTCAAATTAATCAGGAGTCTAATCTGTGCCAGCCCGTGGAGAATGCACTGAACGAAAAGCATTTCTTCAAAAGACATTTTCCTAATTGTGTTTTCTAGTCGATTTACTGTCAGCAAGAGAAACATACAACTTGCAGACTGCTGAATATCTGATTTTAATGCTCAAGTCGTCCATTAGTTATATATGATCTAGAAAATGCAATTAAAGAATGGACTTGGTTGTTTCTCTGAAATTCAAAACTACCTTATTTACTTATATAATTATTTTAAGTGGTGCAGTTCTCCAGAACACAGAATAACTGCACACAAGAAGTAGATCACATGTCAAATTACAAAATGACATGCAGTAGGTTGCAGAGTGATCCCTGAACACGTATGTCCATGTCCTAATCTTCAGTACCCATGAATGTGACTGTATTTGAAACAGGGTCATTGTAGATGTGGTTAAAGGTTCCAACACAAAACCATCCTGGATTTAAGGTAGGCCCTCAATCCAATGGCTGGTGTTCACTTAAGGGAAAGGAGAGGAGAATCTGAGACATAGACAGACACACAAGAAAGAAGGTGATGTGAGGTTGTAGGCAGAGACTGGAGTGATGTAGCCACAAACCAAAGAACACCTGGAGCCACCTGGAGCTGGGAGAGGAGGAAGGATCCTGCCCTAGAGCCTTCGGGAGGAGCATGGCCTGTGACACCTCGATTCCAACTTTTGGGTTCCAGAACTGGGAGGGCCTAAAGTTCTCTCAGTTCCATGGGTATCGGTTGTGGCAGCCCTACAAAACAAATGCACTATATTTTTGAAGAGAAAAAGAAAAAAAAAAACATGGAATGAAAATATTCTTTAATGTACAGAATCGCCTGAACATGCCTCCTTGCCTATTTTCTCTCTCTCTGGAGCACTAGGAGAAAATATTTTTTTTTAATTTATTTATTTAAAAATAACCCTAAAAGCATACTCTAAGTATACAACTCAACAGACAAGTAGGTTCTGTAACATTCTTTAAGAAAATGTAAGCATTTAAACTCATTTGAAAAGACCCTGATGTTGGGAAAGATTGAAAGTGGGAGAAGAAGGGGACGACAGAGGATGAGATGGCTGGATGGCATCACTGACTTGATGGACATGAGTTTGAGTGAACTCTGGGAGTTGGTGATGGACAGGGAGGCCTGGCGTGCTGCGATTCATGGGGTCACAAAGACTCGGACACGAATGAACAACTGAACTGAACTGAAGCGTTTAAAATATGCAGGACAGCAAAAAAGACACAGATATGTATAACGGACTTTTGGACTCAGTGGGAGAGGGAGAGGGTGAGATGACTTGGGAGAATGGTATTGAAACATGTATAATATCATGTAAGAATTGAATTGCCAGTCTATGTCCGATGCAGGATATGGCACGCTTGGGGCTGGTACGCGGGGATGACCCAGAGAGATGTTGTGGGGAGGGGGGGTGAGAGGGGGGTTCAGGTTTGGGAATGCATGTACACCCATGGTGGATTCATGTCAATGTATGGCAAAACCAATACAGAATTGTAAAGTAAAATAAAAAATAAATAAATTTAAAAAAAAAATAAAATAAAACTACCATTTTAATGAAAAACAACAGAAATGACTGTGTGGGTTTTTCTGCTTTTATAGTTTCCCTCTTTAAGGAAGAATAAATGATTGACTTAAAAAAAATAAAGCATGTTGAGCTCATTCATGAATTAAAAAAAGAAAACCATAGAATAGCTTTCATCCCAGAAACCACAAGGGCCGTCTTCCAAGTGCTGCCGGGGATGGGGATGGATGTGGTGTGGGTGCTCTGGGCCTTTCCGTATCGATGCTGTTGCACTTGAGTGGCGGCAGCTCTCCTCTGCTCCATCCTCCCCGGACACCCAACCTCCCCCACGGTCCCTCCCTGACCTGTGCCAAAAGCCTGTCCCCACTTCTCCGCATCTCACCTCTTCTCTTGCCAACCTCCCCTCCACACCTACACTTTCTGTTCTGCTCCAGCATCTTCTCAAAAAACCCCCGCGTCCTCTCCACCAGTCCTGTGAACCACGATGGACTTCTTAATTTCTCACCAGCTCCGTCTTCCTGGTGCCATGACACCTGGACGTCACTATCAGTGGTAGTCTTCAGGGATGTGTAAACCCAGCTCTACTGTGGCCTGGCCATTCAGTTCAACCTTTCCACAACACGGATGAGCTTTTCTTCGACCAATGTGAGCCCATGAACTACCCTCGTCTCTCTCCTGACTCTGACTCCTCTCTGGCCTTCCTTCACAGGTCCTGTTTTTTTTTTTCTTTGTCGTTCACTTCTTCCACATATGTTCACAGGGCACCTGTGATGTGTGCCAGGCATGGCAACAAGTGGAGGAAGAGTCCTTCCCCAGTGGAGCTCACATCCTTTGGGGTGGGCAAGAGGTAGGGGAGACAAAAGCCTGTCTGGAGTCCTAAGCGCTTAAGAGCATGAGTGGGCAATGAAATGGGAAAGGGCTGCTGTAAAAGCCAGTGTCCAGGGGGAGCCTCTGATGAGGAGGCAATGCCTGGGAGGTGTTACCCTGGCTGCTCTCAGGAGAGGAGATGGGGCAGCGGCACAGGTGGAAGCAGGGAGGTCCGTTTAGAAGATGGAGGTGTCTGCAGGTGAGTCGCTGTAACACACATGGGGACGTAAGCCTTGGGCCTGGATGAGCTTGGGGGAAACGAATGAAGATGGGCAGAGAAGATGCCTGAAGTTTGTGTCTTGGGGGCCCCATTAGTCACCCACCTTCTCAGTACCCTGTCTTCTGGGACCTGAGCCCCTCCTGGTCACCTTCTTTCACAGCCCCTTTCTCTGCCTCCTTTGCTGGCCTCCCTCACCGCCTGATCTCTTAAGTGATGGCGTTCCCAAGGCTCATCCTGAGTCTCTCCTCTTCCTCACCTTCACCCCCTCTGCTGGGGCTCCCGTCTCATGCCATGACTTTCGTCAGACTAGGGGCAGACAATGGTTGACAGTATAACTTGTTGTCAAAACGGGTTCACTTTTGAGACTGATAGTAACACTGGGGAATGAAGACATTGGATTGTCTTGGGCACCTGAGAAAGTACAGCTGCTTGGTTCTCTATACTAATGCCTCTTGGTTTTGCACTGCTGATCCAGAGCTCCCTGTCTTCAAAAACTGGCTACCTGAGCCTCTGAGATCCTCCCCTCAGACATGTATGTGACATTTTACATGTAACATGACTGAACAGTGCCTGTGAAATTGCCTCCGGAACCATTCCCCTCACTCCAGCATCTCAATGAATGACAGCCCCAGTCTCACAGAGGCCTGGGCCTAAAGCCTGCTTTGAGATGCCAGAAAAGTCTGTCTTCTCGACCCTCAAAATATATGTGTAACCTAACCACTGCTGCCCCTCAGTCCTGCACCAGAAAGACCCAAGCTTGGGTAGACCCAAGCTCTACCTGAGATTTCTGAAACAGCCTCCTCAGGTGCAGGCCTGCCTTCTTCAAATCTTCCCCTTTAAATCTACTTTCAAGTAAGGCAGCTGGAGCAATCCACCCCCTGAAAGCTAAGTAAGGTCTAAAAATCTGGTGGACTTCTATTATGGAACTTAAGCTTGCTTTCCCCTCTGCATCACCTCGATAAGCAACATTTATTATAAATTCCAGACACTTACAATCCAGAAATACTTTACTGTACATGGCAAGGGGCACACAGAGGCCAGCAAGTGGGCACATCAATCTACTAAAAGCAGGCCAATATCCTGGGTGGACTAACAGATGTCCTAGTCTACTGGGGCTGCCATAACAAAGGACCACAGGCCCAGTGACTTAAACAGTACACACGTCACAGTTCCGCAGGCTGGGAGGTCAAAGATAAGGGTGCCAGACTGATGGAGTTCTGGTGAGGGCTCTCTTCCTGGTTTGCAGACAGCCACCTTCCTACTGCTTCCTCCCAGGGTGCTGGAGGGAGACAGCTTTGGCATATTTCCTCGTTCACAGAGACACCTGTTCCATCAGACCAGGACTTCAACTTATGACCTCATCAAACCTAATCACTTCTTCAAAGACTCTGTCTCCAAATACAGTCACATGTTGTGGGGGTGTGGTTAAAGCTTCAGCATATATGTTTCTCAAAGAGATGATTCATTCCGTTGCAACAGGTGAAAATGTCCACTTCCATGTTTCTCTCTCACTCTGTTACAATCACCAAATGTGTTCAGTTGTGCCCCTGGGGCCTCATGTTGTTTAGCTGCTCAGTCATGTCCAGCTCTTTGCAACTCCATGGGCTGCAGTACCCCAGGGTTCCCTGTCCTTCACTACCTCCCAGAGCTGAGTCGGTGATGCCATCCAACCATCTCTTCCTCCGTCATCCCCTTCTCCTCCTGCCCTCAACCTTTCCCAGCATCTGGGCCTTTTTCAATGAGTCGAGCCTCTTTCTCCCTCCAGCTTTTCTGTCAAGATTTCATTGGGCTCCAGCCCTGAAGATTCTATTAACTAGCCCAGTCTCCTCCTGTTGCACAACCCCAACCCCCTCCAACTGTGTGTCTCCAACTCCCAGGACACAATAATGAGCCAACAGGGGAGGGATGTGGATGGCAGTCGCTGGAGAAAGGCTTACTCCTGACCCAGGTGGGAGCAGGTACAGCAGCTTGGTATTGCCCCAAAAGTAGTGGCTAAGAAGTTATAAGAATATCAAGATTTTTCCTCCTTGAAATAATACATGGTTCCCTCATGTGAAATCCTCAAGATAAATTAGAATGAATATGTAGATTGTTGGCTACAAAAAAAAAAAAACCACTACAAACATTTATCTTTTGAGTCTTTTGGTAGCAACTCTTTGTTCCTCGGGACAAATGTTTTCTTTACCTTTCAGAAATAATTACACAAGCCCAGTGAATTTCCCAGGAGATAAGTTCAGAGAGGGAAGGAAAGGTCATGTGTGTTTATACTGCTGACTAAAAGAGATTCAGGGAAGTCGTGTTTTAGGAGAAGTTCATGAACTCCACCAGCTTTTGTAAACTGTTCTTTTGACTGACATTATTACCCTACAAAAGGTGTTTTGTGTGTGTGTTTGTTAGTATCTCAGTGGTGTTCTACTCTTCGTGACCCTATGGACCGTAGCTGCCAGGCTCCTCTGCCCATGGAGTTCTCCCAGCAAGAACACCGGAGTGGGTTGCCATGCCCTCCTCCAGGGGATCTTCTCGACTCAAGGATCGAACTCAGATTTCCTGCATTTCATGCAGATTCTTTACCATCTTAGTCACCAGGGAAACCCCACACAACATGTTAGTGCTATTGAAGTCAGACAATCATAGGAAACACCATTCCATGAAGCAACAGAAAACGAACAGCCAACAGCAAAAATTTGAAGGATTGTACAAATAAAGTCAACCTTTGGAGACTGAATCTGTTTTCCCATTATGTGTATTGGTTTGCAAGGGCTGCTGTAACAAAATAAAACAGACTGGCTGGCTTAAACAATATGCATTTGTTTTCCCACAGTTCTGAAGGCTGGAAGTCCAGCCAAGACCAAGATGTCAGCAGATGTCGTTTCTGCTTTTTTTTTAATGAAGTAACATTGCTTTATAACATTATATAAGTTTACATTTACACTACAGTTTGACTTCTTGATATACTGTAGCATGCTTGTCACCAAAAAATATGGGATGCTTCATGAATTTGCATGGGGCCTTTGCCCAAGGACCACGCTCATCTCTGTAGCCTTCCAATTTGATTACATAAGTTGCTAAAGTGAGCACAAGGTTGGTTTCTCCTGAGGCCCTCTCCTTGGCTTGCAGATGGATATCTTCTTTCTATGTCCTTACAGTCTCTTTTCTGTGCCTGCTCGCCCCTGGATTCTCAGATTCAAAATCTCAAGGACCTACCAGATTAGAGCCCACCTTAATGACCTCATTTAAACAGAATCATTTTTCAAAAAAACCTTATGTCCAAATACAGTCCCATTCCAAGGTATCAGGGGTAAGTCTTCAAAACATGAATTTGGTGGGACCCAATTCAGCCCATAACGTAGTACCTAAGAAACACTCCAAAACTCAGTAGCTTGAAACAACAGTCATTTATTCTGTGCACAAATCTATTCTGGGCAGGGCTCAGGGCTCAACAGGGATGGCTCATCTCTGTTCCAGGCTGGGTCATGTGTGGAGACTCAGGTGGGACTGGAGAATCCTCTCTCCAGATGATTCAATACCACGGCTGGCAGGCTGAAGGATGTGGATGTTACCTGGGCACTCAGTGTGGGGCAGGGGTGATAGGTTATGATCTCTGTCCCATTAGCATCAACAGAAAACATACTTGGACCCCAAGAGGTAGCAGCTCAAACTTCCTGCCTGACATTCCTGACCTGCCAGCAGGGTGACTGGTATGAAGCAGATGTTAAATAAACACTGGATTTTTGTTTTGAATAGATTTTATTATTTAGAGTAGTTTTATAAAGTAACTCATTAGTAAAACTGAGTAGAAGATACAGAAAGTTCTTCCATGTACTCTGCCCCCATACCTGCACAGCATCCCTGGTTATCAACACCCCCACCAGGGTGGTATCTTTGCTACAAATGTTGAGCCAACACGGACACACATCATAATCACCCAAAGTCCATAGTTTGCCCGGGTTCACTCTTGATGATGTAGAAGCTATGGGTTTGGACAAACGTACAGGGAGTGACACATACCTTCCATTACAGTATCATACCACGTAGTTTCACATGCCTAAAAATACTTGTTTTTAAATAACCAAAGAAGGTATACTTAATAGGGAGACTCAAGAGGGTTAGCCATTAATACACTACTTACCCTTCTAGAAAGAAATGTCTAATTTGGGGGATGTTATGGGTCAGAGAATCACGTGCCCTTTCAAAAAGCATTCTTTTAAAAGCATCTTTTAAAAAGTGGGTTCTAAGAAGCTCCAAGCCCTCCCTGAGATGAATACTGTGGTCTTGGTTTACAGAGGACGATGAGTGACCATCTGAAACCAGCACACCAAGCACCCACTTTCACGGTATGACTGCTGTGCCTTCCAAGGTGCTAGGAGTGAACATTGATTTAGGTCACCCAGGTGGGTGTGGCTTAATCTTTTTCTTTGAATCAGCTAATTGTGATTAAAAAAAAATAGACTTTCATGATTTAAATTTTTTTTCATAATTTAAATTTAAGTCTTGCATTTAATACTTACGGAACAATGAACCATAAGTAAATATTATATTGGTAAATTATTACTTTTTATTTTTATTTGTTGCTATATACATTTAACTACAACCTTAACTAACCACTGTGACTATGCCCACTACTGTGCCATCCATGTGATAATATACTTTTGCCAGAGAATGCTCATGTTCAAACCTGTTGCCATCTAGCATTTCTTTCTCCTCAAATCTTTTGAAGATGAAAGAGAGATAAATGAAGGCTCTAGAGCCAAGGTAACATGCTCCCCTGATCTAATCTTCAATTGCTAGTCTTCAAATCCTCAAAAAATGCCATCACCTTTACAATTGCTCTTCTTTTACCCCGGCCTCTTAGTAATTTCCCACCTGTTGACCTCCTGAACTCAAGCCTAGACTTGGGTCTCCTTTCTACCATTGCAATAACTCCGGCATAAAATCTGCTTCTGCTACTTTAACTGCTGTCAGCTCTGGTTCTGTTTGGCAAGCCTCAGTCTAAAAGTTTTCCTGAACAAGGACAAAGGAAGATCAAAGCTCACGGGTATATCTGATGTCTGACTCTTAGTACAATCTCGCCTATGCTTATGAACCCGCCCTCCTCCCTGTGTACATCCTCCTTACGCCCACCCAATGAATCAGGAGGACTACCTCTTATCTGGTGAGCAGCTGTGCAGTTCCAGACTTCACGTATCTCTATCCTCTGAACTTCACAACATTCCTTTCAAAAAGGAATCACCTTCCTTCTGTATTTAATGCATACTGCAGAAGGAAAAAAAAAAACTCAGGTGGGACTAAAAACAAAGATTGAGGTATAAAGTGGCCATTGGTATGGATGGGTTAAACCAGAAGATACTGTTTTTAGAATTAACTTGTAATGATTAGAATTGGAAAGTCACATAATATGTACTAGGTTTTCTAGCCCCTGATTCTGTTACCAAATAAAAACTATATTTTAGGTTCTAATCCCTCCTTCACTATGTTTTTTCTCCTCTGCAATGTTTTTTTATATGTATCATTATTACTTAATTTTTGGATGACTTTCACAGTCCATCCCTGAGTTTTAGGAAATATTAGACATTTGAGAACTTTAAGAAATATTGAAAGGTGGGTGCATTGGAGCATTAGCGAAGAATACAGCTTACATCCTTTGTGCAATATAAGCTCACAACCACTTTGGGTTTCAAAAGACAGGTTTCAAAGTAGATATACTAGTCTGACAGCTAGGGTACATTCAATGGAAGAAGAGCCTCTGACAGAAAAAACAGGTTTTTGTACGTCTAAAGAAAAACTTAGCCTCGACAATCAAACACAAGTCTGTTTTAGAGAAGTTTCCAAGAGCCACAGCACTGGCAGGAGTTCAAGCTGACATCATGCCAGGAGGCGATCTGAACTCTCTCTGGACTGAGAGAAGGGTTTTGGAAAAGACTGGAGGAGAAAACCAAGAGGACGTGGATGCTCCTGTGAGGTGCTAGACAATATTTTTTGCCCTTTAAGTTTAGGTACCCAAAGAGAGAAGGATGTTCCCCTCTTCAATCCAGAGGCCCAAGGGGAAAAAGTGGAAGCAGTGACAGTCTGTATTTTCTTGGGCTCCAAAATCACTGCAAATGGTGACTGTAGTCATGTAACTAATGCTTGCTCCTTAGAAGGAAAGCCATGACAAACCTAGACAGCATATTAAAAGCAGAGACGTCACTTTGCTGACAAAGGTGCGTATAGTCAAAGCTATGGTTTTTCCAGTAGTCATGTACAGATGTGAGAGTTGGACCATAAAGAAGGCTGAGCACCAAAGAACTGATGCTTTTGAACTGTGGTGTTGGAGAAGACTCTTAAGAGTCCCTTGGACTGTGAGGAGGTCAAACCAATCAATCCTAAAGGAAATCAACCCTGAATATTCACTGGAAGAATTGGTGCTGAAGCTGAAGCTCCAAAAATTTGGTCACCTGATGAAAAGAGCTGACTCATTGGAGAAGACCCTGATGCTGGAAAAGAGAAGATGGGGGCGACAGAGGATGAGATGGTTGGGTGGCATCACTGATTCAATGGACATGATTTTGAGCAAGCTCTGGAAGACAGTGAAGGATAGGGAAGCCTACTGCAGTCCATGGCATCACAAAGAGTTGGACACGACTTAGTGACTGAATAACAACATATCTATTTAGTATGATGTTGTTATGGCTAATTTTATGTGCCAGTATGTACTCAGATATTTGGTCAAACATTACCCCAGATATTTCCGTGCAGTTTTTTTTAGCTGAACAGACTTTGAGCAAAGCAGACTGCTCTCCATCATGCAGACGGGCCTCGTCGAATCAGCTGAAGGTCTGAAAAGAAGACTGACTTTCCAGGAAGGAGAGGAAACTCTGCCAGCAGACCCTCTTCAGACTTAAACTGCAACTCTTCCCTGCGTCTCCAGCCTGATGACCTACCCTGAAAATTTTGGACTAGCCCACAGGTCACAATTAAATTAGTCAGTTTCTGAAATAAATCTCTCTATCTGCACATCCTGTTGGCTCTGTTTCTTTGGAAAAGCTTGATTCATAAGGATGCTGATGAATAACTGTCACAAATGCACAAAGCAGTTTATGGACACACATATGTGAATGACATGCCTAGGGTTGTGCAAAGTGATGGTCTTTTTCTCAGTATAATAATGATTGGGCCATATACAACCTTCATGGCAATGCAGAGGATGGTTTAAAACTCCCATTAATATGCAAGAAATGCTGCGGGATGGACTTAGAAAATTCTGAGGGCTGCATTTCAAGTGAGTTTCATTTCTCAGGAAAGTGAATATGCCTCATTTTCCAGCATGAGAAGAAGATGACTTGATTTTCCTCAATTATAATTTAAATCACTGGACCAGTTCTAAAAACCATACTGAAGTGTTACATCAGAATATAAACTTCACGTCAATCAGCTGATTCAATCAATGCAAATTACCCATTTTTCTGGGCTGTTGTTTTTTTATTTTGCAACAGAAAAAATAATTTATCTCCCAATATGTATTATATTTTACAATGTGTTTTTTCATTATGAATTAGAGAAAAATACGCTGTGCTGGTTTCTGGATCATGTCAGACATCATTCAGGTATGAACTTAAATGCATTCTCAGTGCATTCTCAGTTATGTTACTCTAGGCAGATTCATGGCTGCAGGTTATTTCTCTTTTTACATGAAACATTATGTCAATATTTTAAGGTGATGTGGCATAAGAACCTCCTGCTGTATATTTAAAGTCCTATGAGATCAGAACCACAAAAGAAACACAAATGCTAAGTGACACTGATATATTAAAAATCATCTACAGTCATGTTCTTGTTTTTGTATAGAAACAGCTCACAAAATGTTTTCCAGTATGCCTTCAAGAAATTTCTTTAAAGATGACTTGGGGAAAACAATTGCTAATTAATTTTAACACCATGTCAATTATGCTAATAAAATTCTAATTAAAATCCTTGTGATGTAAATCAGTCTTTCTTTGTGTGTTGTATGTGCGTAAGTCTGTTAATTATTACACAGGTTTAGCTGTCAGATACTTACTAGCTTTATCATGAATCTATACAGTGGGCTTGCCTGTATACAGATCTTTTGACTTATGCAGTTCTGCCTGCCATAAGCATTGGGCAAATTAATGGTGAAAGCCTAATATTTATGGTGCCAGGGAGGTCAGCTAATTGATGCTCATTAGGGAAATGAAACAAGCAGGAGAAATTAGCTCTTTTGAAAGACTAGCAACAGAGGATAGGGCAATTTGGACATTATCATATTTCAGGTTGATTATATGTGATTGTACAATGAAAAATATATATAAACCTATAGCAACTTCTATGCTATAAGATATGAGGGTTCCTTGGAGGATATTTGTGCTGCCCTGTGGCTCAACAGGAAAAGAATTTGCCTGCAATTTAGGAGATTCGGGTTCAATCCCTTGGTGGGGAAGATCCCCTGGATAAGGAAATGGTAATCCACTCCATTACTCTTGCCTGGAGAAATAATCGCATGGACAGAGGAGCCTGGCAGGCTACAGTCCACGGGGTTGCATGAGTTGGACATGACTTAGTGAGTCCACCATCACCAACATGGGGGTGAGGTGGAGTGTGTTCAGGACTTTGTAACTTGAGATGCTGCCAAATGTGGAAACACCAGCAAAGCAAGTATTTCAGCCCCTCCTACTTGTCTGGCTCTGTGCTCGGTTGTGGGGACACCACAAAACCAGGTACAGACAGACCCAGGGACGGAAGCAATAAGCTGAAAAGTGGAATACAGATTCTGTTGGGCTATAAAGAGTACCTCATTCTGGCTGAGAATCAAGGAGGGCTTCCTGGAGGAGGCTGCATTTGAGCACAGTTTTAAATGTCATGGTGGCTGACAAAGAAGGGCCAGGAAGGCATTTCACATAAGAAGCAGCATTTCCTAAAGGCTCCTAAGTAGGAGAGAGCAATTTTACTGGGGGAACTGATATCTACCATCTGTTGAGAATCCCCCTCTTCGATTGGCAAGTGAATTTGGAAAGCAGCATGGCTCTTGGGTGGTAGAAAAGTAGCACCTGGTTTCAGGCTCCCTAGCTGCCAACCCTCATGGTGTAAGAAGAGAATAGATGGGGATAGGACCTGGCACCTCCACAAAGTAAACACTTTTTTCAATGATGGGGTAGCCAAACAGATGGTGAAAGTGCTTATATTTATATCCACAACAGCAATCAGCTCAAGACACTATCTTGTCATGAGTCTCAGGAGACACAGAAGCTAATTAGGATAACGAAACTTCCTAGCTTCTCCACTGCACATGTGCAACTGGTCAACCCACTGATGTCTACAAAAGTGAATGCTGGGAAAATCACACACAACACATATTTGCTCATAAATCTGCAAGGCCTATAATTAGGATTTTGCCACTTCTAAATTCCACTGATGTTGGAAGAAAATGTTCAAAACCTAATGAGAGCGAAGGCAGACACAAAGGCACTAAATCTCCTCTACGTTTATGGAAACACTTGGGATTGAATCCTCAGTTCAAAAGCAGACGCGCGGATGGACGTGTGCTCTGGAAAAGATCGTCTGCACGCAGGCCTCTTCTTCATGAGGAACCCGAGTTGTTGGTGATTTATCCTTCCTGTTGGCAGCATCCATAATTCCCAGGCTGCCTTTACTACTGGATTCCTGAAGTGATGAGAAATTGGGGATGTAATCTTTGTGTTCAGCCTTCTTCCAAGAGACATAAATAATTCAAGTGAGACAGAAAGGAAGTTTCTTCTATGTAGAAAACAAATAATTTTCACCTGTAAATACAGTTTTATAATACTAAAAAATGTGGACACTCAAGGGAGTATCAGATAAATTAGTCCAACTGAAGAACAAGTCAGAAAGTCTGCAAACTAAAACCCGTGGATCCTGGAGGGAGCAGGCTGTGAGGATGCAGGATGCTGTATTTCATCTCTGCTTTTGTTATTTCCTAGACCTTGTTGCTGTTATTCAGTTGCTAAGTCACAGCTGACTCTTTGAGACCCCATGGATTGCAGCATGTTAGGCTTCCCTGTCCTTCACCATCTCCTGGAGTTTGCCCAAGTCATGTGCATTGAGTTGGTGATGTCATCCAACCTTCTCACCCTCTGTTGTCCCCTTCTCCTCCTGCCTTCCATCTTTACCGGCATCAGGGTCTTTTCCAATGATTGGCTCTTCACATAAGGTGGCCAAAGTATTGGAGCTTCTGCTTCAGCATCAGTCCTTCCAATGAATATTCAGGGTTGATTTCCTCTAGGATTGACTGGTTTAATCTCCTTGAAGTCCAAGGGACTCTCAAGAATCTTCTCCAGGACCACAGTTCAAAAGCATCAATTCTTCAGTGCTCAGCCTTCTTTATGGTCCAACTCACATCCATACCTGACGACTGGAAAAACCATACCTTTGACTAGATGGACCCTTGTTGGCAAAGTGATGAGAAGCTCCCAAGTCCAAGGCTGTGTGACAGACATGAGAGACACACAGAGCAGAGCAGAAGATTCTCAGTCCCTCATGTTCCACATCTGATTTCAGCCAACACTGCAGGGGACGTCTCCCTGTAGCTCAGATGATACAGGAGTATCTGTCATGGTCTTGTACTTTCTGCCTGGGGTCGTCACCAAAACGACACGAGCCCACTTGGCTCCAGGTAAGCACAGCCCAGAAGTGCGAGGATGTTAATGTCCCCAGGGAACCTGAAATGACTGGAAGCTGATGGATAAACAGCTGCCTCCTTGGACCACTAGAGGAAGCGTTCCTCTGCTTCCTGCAATTCAACCCCTCACTCAGCACCTTGGCAGTGACCTTGATGGTCAATGCTTAGCTTATTTTCCCTCCTTCCCTGCCTCACTCTCCCGCTTTCTGGGATCACCTAAGACATACACAATCTACACCCAAGGCTTTGTCTCAGTGTGGACTTTAGCTCTGGTCCAGCTTGGACCAGAGCTAGAGAAGAGATCACCAGATTGGTCTGAATCACCAAGTGGCCTGGCAAAAGCAGGATCGTTTTGACTTATGTTTTGTCTAAGATTTTGGGGCAGAGGAGAACAAACCGAGCTGAAGAAGCAGCAGGAAGGGAGGCTGGGGTTGGGGAGGTGAGCAGCGGGCCTGTGATGAGATGCCGAGATGCTGGCTGGAAGGCGGTCAGGATTCACCTCGTCCTGAGCCTCCATCTCGAATTCTGAGAACCCTGCTATTTCCCAAGCAGCCAAGTGGTCCGCTAGCCTCACTTCCACTGGGACACAGTGCCCAGACAGACTGCTGCTGGTTTTCCCACATTTTTTCTTGCAACCTAGGCTTGGAAATACACTTTGCTTGGCATCCAGAGCTTATGCACATGTATACACATACATATGCATATTTATATTTATTAGGTATTTATTGGGTATATAAATGAACAAAAAGGTCATAAACTTCATTCTTACTACATGTGATGCAAGCTAACCCCTTCCATTCTGTCATGTTCTCTCATTCTCTCTGACTCCTGTTTTACAAAACTGATTTCACAACCCTGACTAACTGGTTGCAATCTGCAGCTTAAAAATCACAAGTCTAGACTGGTCTTCCTAGAATTCTGAGAAACCACCCCTACTTTCTGTGCCTTGCTGTCTTGCTTGGTGAAATGATAAAGAGGAAACAGTCTGATGATAGAAGCTCTTTCTGCCTTTCAAAGAGTTTTATGTGTCGATGTCAAATTCATAACAAAATGTCAGGTCATACACTCTATATTCCATTAATTTTAGTAGCTAACAAAAGACACAGTTTAAATGAAAAAGCTAGGTGCTGTGTTATATTTTTTTTCCAAAAAATATGTTTGCTAAGATGTTACATATCCTTTTAGCAGTATTATAATTTATATTCAGAATTAGGATACACAGTAAGTACCCTACACACGAACCTTCAAGCTGTGAGCTTTCAAAACTGCGAATGTGCAGTCCATCAGCATCAGGCATGAGTGAAATCACAGCTGGCCCTCCGTCTCCTATCGCTGATAATTCTTCAGCTCCACCATCTCCCACATCTTCTCTCTCCTCCAGTCAGTAATTCTTCTTGCCTGTTCACTCGACGCCAGCCCCAGTGTGCCAGCTGTTTTACTGTACTACTGTACTTTTCAAGATACTGTAAGATTAAAAAAAAATCTTTTTTTTGTCTCTCTTTCTTTTTTATGTATTATTTGTGTCAAAGTATCATAAACCTATTACAGCACAGTATTATACAGCCTATTGTGTTAGCTGGATACCTAGGCTAACTTTGTTGGACTGATAAACAAATTCAACTCATGAACGCACTCTTGGAATGGAATTCGCTTTTATGTAGGGGACTTTTTCTTTATCTCTGACATATTCGAGGCTTTTAAAAAATCAGTTCTGCTTCTCACACCGTTCTCCTCACTCTGTTGGCCTAAAAGCGATCACGTGCCTTTACAGTTAACAGTCTCCTCCGTCCAGCCACAGACGTCCTGCCAGGCTCATCTGGGAAGCCCTCCCTTCCTGCCTCCTCCTCGGCTGTGTCCCCACACCACTCTAGACTCATCAGATCCTGGGGCTGTCTTCTGTTTACGGGGCTCTGAGAACTTGAAGAACAGAACCTGTTATTCTCAGCACTCAGAGCACCTCACGCAGTACCTGACACAATCCAGGGGACCGTGCAACGTCTACAATAGGAATCAAATACATCCTGTCCTTGACAGTTTCACTCGGATGTTCCTAGGTGCTCGTATCTCAAGCCCTGATACCGTTTCTCACGGAAAGAGCAACTGTTTACTAGCACAGTGAAAATAGTCCGCACTTTCCAATTAGACTGCCTATGGCATCGTCTTTATTGGATTTGGTCAGAAAAACAGTCGTTGAGTATTGGGGGAGTTTTTATAGTCTACTCAAAGGGAGCAGCTCCACACGGTCCCCACTGTGCCTCAGGAACATATACTCATTCTCCTGAAGTTCAAGTTCTGAAGTGTCTTTTGTGTCGATCAGAATCCTTTGTTCGCAAGTGACAACAATGCAAGCAAAAACCAAAATGCAAGCAAACAACAATAGTGGCTCCCCAGGCCAGGGGAGCGTACACCAGGCTCCCGAAACCTCCAGAAGGGCAGGCTCCGAAGGAGCCCAGAGCCCCTCTCTCCTGGGTCCCCATCACTGCTTCTCGGCAGACGCTGCACCTCATCTCTTCTAAGAACTCCTCTGCTCCGGCTCCTCACTCTTCACCACCAGAGATAAGCCCACGTCACCCTTTTTCGTCCCAAGTCCAGACATTCCAGGGAAGGGCTGCCGTGGGCTCCGCCTGCGTGAGGTGCTGCACTCCAGACCACCACCGTTGGCAGGCGGCGGGACGCTGTGATTGGTCACCTCTGGACAAATCCCCATCCTCGTGAGAAAAACCACCATCCTCAGAAATGACTGCTCCCCTGGCAACCACATGGATGGAGCCCAGAGAAACACATTTCCTAGAAGAGAAGCAGCGACTGTTCCAGACACAGAAACTGATGGATGTCTGCAGCACAGTCTGGGAGCGTAACTCATTTTCACATCCTTTTACGATATTCATTCATAGCAATTTCCCCCATTATGGGCAAACATCCACTCTTTTACTACGTAAGCCTCTTTAATTAAATTAAATTTGCATCTCAGCCCTCAAACCAGGATTTAAGCTGTATGGGAAAAAAGTGGGCTTTTAATTTTGTTTCGAACTAGTCACTGTGATTGTGTCTTCTCAGCCCTTTCGATTTGTTGCCCACATAGCCGATGACAGTGCCTTTTGCACCCAAGTTTAGTTTCAACAATAAATAGTCTTGGATAATTTCTACTTCCACCATGTCTTTATTCCTTCAAATAATCACTTTTAAGTTGAGATACATTTTATCCATATATACCTAATTTCATAGGAATAAACATCCCTAACTTCATGGTGTTAGACAAACAAATGATCCTGAATGCAACCAGAACTGACCTTCAGAGAGGATCTTTAAAAACTACAAAAAGGATCATATAAAAGGATGTGTCTCACTGAGGACATTGGTTTGACTCAATATCAGTCTTTCTACATGATTTCTGGAGTTGCCCCTCACTCTCAGATCTCTCTTTTACATGAAAAGACAGAAATCAAAATCTGAGTCTTTTAAAAAGACTTACGGGCTTAGCAAAAAAGTAACCTTAGCTATTTCTTTAACTTAATATAGTAAAGCAGGATGTGCTTCCCTTGGGGCTTGGTGGTAAAGAATCCACCTGCAATGCAGAAGCTGCCAGAGATGGAGGTTCGATCCCTGGGTTGGGAATATCCTTTGGAGAAGGAAATGGCAACCCACTCCAGTATTCTTGGGCTTCCCTGTGGCTCAGCTGCTAAAGAATCTGCCTGCAATGCAGGAGACATGGGTTCCATCCCTGGGTTGGGAAGATCCCCTGGAGGAGGAAATGGCAACCCACTCCAGTATTCTTGCCTGGAGAATCCCATGGACAGAGGAGCCTGCTGGGCCAGAGACCACAGGGTCACAAAGACTCGGACACAACTGTAGAGACTTAGCATACGTGCTGAGTAAAGCAGGATACTCTGGGCCCTAAATAAGAGACATGGGGTGGTAGCTAGTTTGGTGAGGTTTAAGATCCCCTGGAGAAGGAAATGGCAACCCACTCCAGTACTCTTGCCTGGAAAATTCCATGGACGGAGGAGCATTGTAGGCTAGAGTCCGTGGGGTGGCAAAGAGTTGGACACGACTGAGCGACTTCACTTCAATTGTGCTGTTGACTTGAGCAGAGTTCCAGGGAATTGACATTTCACCTGCATTAGGTCTGGACACATGAAGTTAAGCTACTGGAGAGAAAGAAGTTGAACACGTGCAGAGAAGCTGAGACAGAGGGATCAAGCATTAGCCATCTTCGGGGTGTCGTGGCTGGTGTTGGATGCTTCCCTGACATCACTAGGTGGCTGCTTCTGACCCAGGTTCCCTCCAAGTGGGATTCCTCCACCTGGCAGGTGATGTCAACTGAAGGCAAAAGGCTTCTTTCCACAAATCTGCTACCTCTAAATTTCCCTTTCTTAATATTTTTCCGCAGTACCAGGTTTTCCCATTATTCAAAGCCAGAAATTTTGGAGTAAATTTCAATTGTCTTCTCCCTGTTTATGTTCAGTCTCCAAACACCATCATAATTTCTGCACAGGCCTTCTCTTCTTCTTTGGTATGATTTTTCCTTTTCCTGTGGATGAATCTATCATCTTTCTGAGTTCCAGCCAGTGCCCACCACTTCCAACTCCTTATGGAATCATTTCCGGATTAGTCTTCCTAAAATGCAGCCCTGCACATGCCAATTACCTGCTCAAAGTCCTCGGTGCTTTCCTGTTGCCTTTGGAGAAAGAATTCAAGAAAAAAGTCTGGTCCTCTGCTACCTGGCTCCAACCTATGTCTCCAGATGAATCTCTTGAATTCCCTCATGGCTGTTGTCAATCCAGTCTATTCATTTTCCTCCAAACATGTCTCTAGTTTTACAAACTGTCAATTTCCCAAATCTTCAATAACTTGAAACAAAAATTACCTGAATGCCTGGCATAAAATAGTCAGCCTACAAATGTCTGTGGAATGAATGAAACGATTCATAAGAATGAAACTATATGTCCATGACACACAAACCAAAAGTTTTTTTTTTTTCTTGGATGACTGGCAAAATTTTATCTCAACCCCATGTTTCTCATCAGGATTTAATTTACAATTTTTACTTGATATACCAACCAGATACAAAAAATTTTTCTAAATTGCAAAAATTAAGTACTCCCCTGATCCCTCCAACTCTGTTCCTCCTTTTGAGTTTCTATCTCAGTCCATGGCAGCTATATTTTGATCCAGTTGCCAAAACCAGAACCTCAGGACTGTCCTTAGTTCCACCCTCTCCCAATCACCATTTAAGAGTTACCTACATTGCAATATGACAAAAAAAAAAAAAAAAAAACCAACAAAAACCCATAGAAAAACCTTATATTCACTGTTGTTCAGTCACTCGGTCGTGTCTGACTCTGAGACCCCATAGACTGTAGCACACGAGGCTTCCCTGTCCTTCATCATCACCCGGAGCTTGCTTAAATTCACATCCACTGAGTCGGTGAAACCATCCAACCATCTTGTCCTCTGTCATCCCCTTCTCCTCCTGCCTTCAGTCTTTCCCAGTATCAGGGTCTTTTTGAGCTTAGTAAATGCTATGGGTTGAGCTGTATTGCCCCAAATCCATCTATTGAAGTCCTAACTCCAAGTACTTCAGAATGCATCTCCAGGCACGTCCCAGGTGGTCCAGTGGAACCCACCTTGCAAGGCAGAGGATGTGGGCTGGATCCTTAGGGAACTAAGATGCCACATACCACAGAGCAACTAAGCCTCCACACTGCAACTGGACAGTCTGCGTGCAACTAAGATTTGAGATACTCAAATGTACAACTACATAAAATGAAAACAAACAGACAAAGACCAAAAAAGGCATCTCTATTAGGCACAATTGGTTAAGATGAGGTCCTCCTGCAGTAGGTCCGGTATGACTGGCTGGAGTCCTTATAACAAGGGGCCATTTGGGCACTTAATATTTTGGCCACCTTATGTGAAGAGCTGACTCACTGGAAAAGACCTTGATGCTGGGAAAGACTGAAGGAGAAGGGGGCATCAGAGGATGAGATGGTTAGGTAGCATCACTGGCTCAATGGACACGATTTTGAGCAAACTCTAGGAGATAGGAGAGGACAGAGGAGGCTGGTGTGCTGCAGTCCATGGGTGTTGCAAAGAGTCAGACACAGCTGAGCACCGAGCAACATGTGGGCATAGACATGCACATGGGGAAAACACCACATGCAGTCTGGTGTTTCCTGAAGCTGCTAGAAGATTCTCCCTTAGCACCTTCAGGAGGAGCATGACCTTGCCAACACCTTGATCTCAGACTTCCAGCTTCTAGAACTGCAAAACAGTCCATTTCTATCGTGTAAGCCCCTTGGTTCGCAGCACTCTACTTTGCCAGCCCTCCTAAACTGATACACTGAGTCCTAGCTAATGGGCTAGAAGGTTTTTCAGACTGACAGTTCTTTAATGCTCACAGTAGCCAAGGAGTCATCTACAGTTAGGGATTCACACACCATTACCTCATTTTCTAGCTGGAAACAAATGCTCAGAAAGATTAAGTACTAAAGCTATCACCAGATATAGATAGCAGAGCAAACCAAAATATCTGTGATTCTAAAACTCAAGTTCATATCCACTCCATTTCTGGCCCCTGGAAGACCTCTCCTGACACTGTTCCAGCCTGGAACAAGGTCACACAGGCGGCCCTTCCACTGTTCCAGTTCTCTCTACTATAGAGTTTCCATTTAAGACATTCCTTAAGGTGGCTCAGCTGGTAAAGAATCCGCCTGCAATGTGGGGGACCTGGGTTTGATCCTTGGGTTGGGAAGACCCCTTGGAGAAGGGAAAAGCTACCCAGTCCAGTATTCTGGCCTGGAGAGTTCCATGGACTCTACAGTCCATGGGGTCGCAAAGAGTCAGACACGACTGAGCGACTTTCATGTTCACTAAGGTGCCACATGGAAACAGAAACTTGAATAAGGTAATTCACTGTATTTTAGACGAAGCCCATGTTCGCCCAAAGGTCCCAAAGACAACCTTATTTTTATCTAATTTATCAGACGTGCTATTTAAAATGAAATGAGTCATGAACACATTGAACATGCTTGGCTGCACTTTTTTTTACTGTTTCTTTTAAGAGGCAAACACGCTCATGCTCAAAGAAATTAAAATGGTAGCATCACACTGTGCACAAATAATGAAAATTAAATTCTGAAACATCTCAAAGTTGATATTTGGTCCTAACATCTACTATGTGAATGAATGAAACGACAACCAACAATCCAAAGACTGACTCGCTATTTCAAAGAGAGGAATGATAAAAACTACAGAATACAGAATATTATTGCCTTTTCTTTAAGCATTAACTTGACTACTACTTCAAGAAATGTGTGCTTTTTTTTTTTTTTTTTTAATATATCCTAGGGCAGAGTTGTGAGTTTTTCCGTAAACTTCTCTTTGAGGGAAAGCGGTACTCCACACAACACAGACTAGCGGTAATCTAGAAAGGGCAGTTCTCAAAGTCTGGTCCAGGAACCCCTGGACTCCTTCCTGGGAACCTTGTAAGGATAAGACTACTGTCAGATGGAAAGTTAAGATTTTATTTGCACTTTCAACTCTGTGGACATTCCCACTGAAACTGCAGAAACAATGGTGGGTAAAACGGCTAGTACCTTCAGAGGAATCAAGCCAGTGATGTGCCACTGGCTTGGAGCTGTTATATCCTTCACTGTCACACGCTTGCAGTAAAAAAAAAAGAAAAAAAGTGTTCCAATTAACAATGTCCTTGACATGCAGTAAAAATTGATTAATTTTATTACATCTTGACCCTTGATTGCATTTCTCTTTAATATTCTGGGTGATAAAATGGAAAACACACATAAAGTTCTCTTGCTTTATGATGGTTTTCTCCCGGAGAAGCACTTACTTGTGTGTTGAATTGTGAAATGAACTAGCTGCTCTTTTCATGAGACACTAATTTTACCTGAAAGAAAGACTGACAGACAAGCTACAGTTACTCAGTCATGGGTGGATGCAGGCATCTTCTTATGGATCTAATGGCACGGGAAGGGTCTCTCATCAAATACTAATAGTATTCACGCATTCATGAGAAATATACATTAGCATGTGGAAAAGCCTGGAATGCCGACCTTGAATGTAAACATTTCCCACTACTTACAGACTTTCTGAGATTGTTGGTAAAACTAACAAATATGACTTGCAAAAATGTATCATTTAATGAAATACATCAACATTTAGAATATCTTCATAACCAGCTATTTATGCCAACACACCCATGCATAAAATATCCACTCAATGCATTTATGATACATTCAAGATAGAGCAATGGATTCTAGATAACATAAAGCTCACTGCAATATTTGAAAACTCTTTACTTCTACTAACCTTGAAGAAACTACAACTTACAGAATTTTGGTATAGTATCATAAAGTATCTACCATTACCTAAAAAGCTATGAAAATAACCCTTCATTTTCCAACTATACATCTGTGTGAGATCAGATTTTCTTCTTTTATTTCAAATAAAATATATTATAACAGACTAAACAAGCAGATATAAGACCACAGCTGTCTTCTATTAAGACAGACAGTAGAATTTATAAAATAATCAACAAGGACCTACTGTATAGCACGGGAAACATGAGCCAGCACTCTGCAACAACCTACAAAGGAGAAGGAGCTATAAAGGAACAGATACACGTGTATGGATAGCTGCTTTACTTTGCCGAGCCTCCCTGGTGGCTCAGCGGGAAAGAATCTGCCTGCAATGCCGGAGACCCAGGTTTGATCCCTGGGTTGGGACGATCCCCTGGAGGAGGGCATGGCAACACACTGCAGAATTCTTGCCTGGAGAACCCCAGAGGAGCCTGGCAGGCTACAGTCCGTGGGGTCACAAAGAGCCGAGCACGACTGCAGCGACTTAGCGTGCATACTTGAAACTGACACAACATTGTGAATCAACTCTAGTCCAATATAATATTTTTTAAAAGGCAACAGACTGAATTTTGGGGCGTCCTTGTGTTAAGTTACTCAGTCGTGTCTGACTCTTGCAACCCCATGGACTGTGTAGCCTGTCAGGCTCCTCTGTCCATGGATTCTCCAGGCGAGAATACTGGAGTGGGCTGCCATTTCCTTCTCCGTAGGGGGATCCTTATATTACTTCTATTTGGCTTTTTCTCATTGGTCAGGGAAGTCCTTTCATAACCCCTAGAAAAGTTCCTAAGAAATGACTTGAAAGTCAACAATTTAATACATCTAAGAGAGTCATGTAAGTTCTAAAACCCAAGAAACTAGTCACTGTTTCATTAAATTATTATGAAAATATCAGCAAAAAAGCCACACAGAGATTTTTCAAAAATATAAAAGAATGCCATATTTCAGAAAATATAGTTATTTTAAAAGAAATATTTACTTTGATATATAATGGGTTTATTATGACTTTAAAATGAATTCCTAATGAATATGCTACACTCCACATTTAAACTTTTCAAATTTAACATCAGATACAGTCAATATTAGAGGCTTCCCAGGTGTCTCAGTGGTAAAGAATCTACCTGCATTGGCGAGAGAGGCAGGAGACATAAGTTCAATCCTTGGGTCAAGAAGATTCCCTGGAGGAGGAAATGGCAACCCACTCCAGCATTCTTGCCTGCGAAAACCCATGGTTAGAGGAACCTGGCAAGCTATAGTCCATGGGGTCACAGAGAGTCAGACATGATTGAGCGACTGATCATGAATGCATGGTAAAGGTATATATTCATAGATGTAACTCACATAGACAAAAGCTTTTTTAGTTTTTCTGTATTTATTTAGCCTGTTGTAGAGGTGGAAAGACCAACATGTCTGAGAACCACTGTCCCAGAGGATTTGGGTGGTAGGAGTGAGGACTAGGAAGCAATTGGCTAAAGTATACAGCACTCTGAATTTTATTCCAGGACACAGAAATGTATTAATATTTCACCCCCCATCAGCAAATCAATTTCCAAGAGACCACTGTTTTTGGTTATTTTCACCTCAAAATGCACAATGATAATTGAGATGAAATGAAAACACCATCTCCCCTAATGTTTAAATACCAATTAGCACCTTACACCCTGTAGTCCATGAGGTTGCAAAGAGTCAGGCATGACTTAGTGACTGAACAGCAACAACCCTGGACAAGCTGGCTGACAAAGGAGTTTGGTGCTGAGCACAGCCTTACAAAGTTGTCTTTCCTTTGCCCAGGGATATAGCATTTCTTGGAGAAGGGGATGGCACCCCACTCCAGTACTCTTGCCTGGAAAATCCCATGGATGGAGGAGCCTGGTAGGCTGCAGTCCATGGGGTCTTGAAGAGTCGGACACGACTGAGCAACTTCCCTTTCACTTTTCACTTTCATGCATTGGAGAAGGAAATGGCGCAACCCACTCCAATGTTCTTGCCTGGAGAATCCCAGGGACAGGGGAGCCTGGTGGGCTGCTGACTATGGGGTCACACAGAGTCGAAAACAAATGACTTAGTAGCAGCAGCATAGCATTTCTAGGTTAGTAAACTTTCACATAAGGAACTAAGCCACTGAAACTGCATCCAATCAGCAAAGGTTCTGCTAAGTCGCTTCAGTCGTGTCCAGTCGTGACTCTGTGCGACCCCAGAGACTGCAGCCCACCAGGTTCCCCCGCCCCTGGGATTCTCCAGGCAAGAACACTGGCGTGGGTTGCCATTTCCTTCTCCAATGCATGAAAGTGAAAAGTGAAAGTGAAGTCGCTCAGTCATGTCCGACTCTTCACGACCCCATGGACTGCAGCCCGCCAGGCTCCTCCGTCCATGGGATTTTCCAGGCAAGAGTACTGGAGTGGGGTGCCATCGCCTTCTCCGCATCAAAGGCTCATGCCTTACCAAAAGCATGACCATTTTAAAATTATAACTAAATCCTTAGGAATAATCGGTTGTCTTGTTTCCTATATTGTTAATTGCTAAGTTGCGTCAGACTCTTTGCGACCCCAGGGACTGCAGCCCACCAGGCTCTTCTCTCCATGGGATTTCCCAGGCCAGAATACTGGAGTGGGTTGCCATTTCCTCCTCCTGGGGATCTTTCAGACCCAGAGGTTGAACCCACGTCTCCTGCATCTCCTGAACTGGCAGGTGGATTCTTTGCTGGTGAGCCACCTGGGAAGTCCCCTTTTGTTTCCTGAATAGGTGCTGAAGCTTGGTAATAAATGTATAAGTTGAAGAGTAAAATTCCCTTTCCCCTAAACTCTTTATAGTTTAAAATATCTAAATAATTAGATTAACTCTCATTTAGCTATGCCTCTCATCAAGCTAGCTCTATTAATTCTATGATCTTGTTTTTCTGGCGATCTTATCTACAAACACGTTCCTTATGGGGAATTTTGTAATTGTTTCTGCCAGGTCTATTGACATAATCAATATAAAAATGTGTTTCGGAGCACAGGTTATAACCATGAATCCAAACTCCATCACATACATCTGAGTGATGCTGAGCAAGCGACATGTGTGTGTGCATCTCAGCTTCCTCTGCTATGAAGTGGGGCTACTGATAGTACTTCACAGGGTCTGGTGAGAATTAACCTGAGTTCTGTTTGGTGAGCACTTCAGAACAATGCCTGGTTTGTGGAGGTCACTTATAACAACACAGCTGATAAATATATTTACTTGGGTCATCTTTCTATTACCAGAAACTCTCATACAGATGGATAATTGCTCCCTCTGGCTATGAGTTAAGAGTCTCTCTAGTGGATTATGTTAGGAGAGGATAAAATGACATATTTGCATCTCCATCAGCTCTCAGTCAACTCTTTCGGCTGTCTTTCTATTTGCTTCTCGTCTTTGCTGTCGTTCAGTCACTCAGTCATGTCTGACTCTTTGCGACCCCATGGACTGCAGCACGCCAGGCTTCCCTGTCCTTTACCATCTCCTGGGACTCGCTCAGACTCATGTCCATTGAGTCAGTGATGCCACCCAACCATCTCATCCTCTGCCATTCTTCTCTTTAGTATCTGTCTTGTTTACTCATGGTTCATATGCTTTGGATTGGCTGTTCTGCACTGTTTTGTGTAAATTTCAATATTCAACTTGTGAAAGTTTAACTATCATTTCTGTACTTGTCACACACACAAGCACACACCAACCTCTTTTCACTTCTGTTATCTTGAGAAGCTGATACCTCAACACAGTCACACCATCTCACAGTTGAAGATAATGAGACTCGGCACAGAAAGAGTCCCGCCCAAGGTCACAAAACTCAAAGTAGCTGACTCGAGACAGCACTCAAGCTTCATGCTCCCAATTTCACATGTGCCAAGGACACACTTTGTTGTGTTGACACTCCTGAAGAGTGACAGCCTTTCCTGTTGTCGTATGTCATGGAGTCCTTGTGGGTGTTTCTATTCTCTACTTTCATCATCTTGAGAGAATCTGCCTCTCAACCTACCAGCAGGATCTGTGGTTTGTCTCGGGTAGACACCCTTAGGGGCCATATTGTTCCTTTCTGAGGGCACTTCCAGATTAAGGCCTCAAGGAAAATAACTGCAAAGCTTTGATGATTAGAACGCTGGGGGCCTTGGCCGGCCAGGAGGAGACTGCAGATAGCTCAGATCCTTAATCATGGGGTGGTGAGGGAGATTCAGAAAGGGCAGGTACCACCAGTGTGTCACATCACTCATGCATCTTGTAAAAACGGAGGCCTTTATGTTTGCTGATGGATGGGTATGAAACATACATGTGAAAACACAGGATGCCTTCAAAAGAAACGGTTAGCTTTCCTGGTTGTTGTCATTCAACTGTTCACTTCTAAGCTCGATCATCTTGAGTACTATGGAGTCTGTGGTCTCTGGGGGAGCACAGACCCACCCCCCTGCCTTCAGGAGGAATCTCAACCACCCAGGGCCATGGCATCATGAATCCTATGGCTAACACTCAGTTTCTGTGAATGGGGAAAATAGATAAGATTGCCCAGTCTTAAGAGAAGAGAGTAGGATGATGATCCTGGAGGAAGAATGTGTTGAAAACTTCACTGAAAGGCAGGGTAGGTAGAGGAAACACAAGGTTTTGTTATGTCTGGGGAAATTTAAGTGGAGTAAACTATACCAAAATCACTGCAGATGGTGATTGTAGCCATGAAATTAAAAGACACTTACTTCTTGGAAGAAAAGTTATGACCAACCTAGACAGCATATTCAAAAGCAGAGACATTACTTTGCCGGCTAAGGTCCGTCTAGTCAAGGCCATGGTTTTTCCTGTGGTCATGTATGGATGTGAGAGTTGGACTGTGAAGAAGGCTGAGCACCAAAGAATTGATGCTTTTGAACTGTGGTGTTAGGGAAGACTCTTGAGAGTCCCTTGGACTGCAAGGAGATCCAACCAGTCCACTCTGAAGGAGATCAATCCTGGGATTTCTTTGGAAGGAATGATGCTAAAGCTGAAGCTCCAGTACTTTGGCCACCTCATGAGAAGAGTTGACTCATTGGAAAAGACTGTGATGCTGGGAGGGTTTGGGGGCAGGAGGAGAAGGGGACGACAGAGGATGAGATGGCTGGATGGCATCACTGATTTGATGGGCGTGAGTCTGAGTAAACTCTGGGAGATGGTGATGAACAGGGAGGCCTGGCGTGCTGCGATTCATGGGGTCGGAAAGAGTTGGACACCACTGAGCGACTGAACTGAACTGAACTGAAACTATACTGCCTCCTGGGCCTCTAGCCCTTGGTCATCACTGGCAACCTCAATGCTTGCTGTCGTATTCTCATGATTCCTTGGGTGCAGTCATCCTCCCCACTGCCTTCACCTCTCCAGGGGATTTCCAATGTGAGGACCATGCTAGGACTTCCACTGACTATAGAACCCTCTCATCATCCACACCCTCATTCAACCCAGAAGTTTCTGGATTTAACAAAGAAATATACAGGATGCCCAATTAACCTTCAATTTCAGACAAACAAGACTTTAGTGTAAGTATGCCCCATACAATATTCAGGACATTGTTATACTAAAATGTGTCTGTATTTCTGATCTTTAAACTCATGGTTGCCGGGGGTGGGAAGGGACAGTTAGGAACTTTGGAAAGGTCATGTACACACTGCTATATTTAAAATGGACAACCACCAAAGACCTATGCATAGCACATGGAACCCTGCTTAATGTTACATGCCAGTCTGGATGGGAGGGGTGTCTGAAGGAAGATGGATGCGTGTATATGCATGGCTGAGACCCTTATTGTTCACCTAAAACTACCACAACACTGTTTATCAGCATACCCCAATACAAAATGTTTTTGCTATTGAAAAATAAATTGCATGTCCCATCTGTTATCTGGCAACCATAGACCCATCCACTATCTTTTCAGCCCCTCCTCCTCCTCCTCCTTGAGCAGCCACATCCTCCCAGTCCCATCCCCAGAAGGGAACAGGCTTGTGGAAATAGGGAGCAGGCAGGGGTGGTCTCCTCAGACAACATGGACATGAAGCTCAATCTTCCCCAGGAATTACAGATGGTGGAGGGGGAGGAAAAAAAAAAGCCAAATAATAACTAAGAACTTACTATATGATCCTCCCACATCTGCTTCCTTATCTGTTGTTGTTGTTAGTTGCTAAGTCACGTCTGACTCTTGGCAACCCCATGAACTGCAGCACCCCAGGCTTCTTTGTCCTCCACTATCTCCCGGAGTTTGCTCAAACTCATGTCCATTGAGTTGGTGATGCCATCCAAGGATCTCATCCTCTGCTGCCCTCTTCTCCTTTTGCCTTCAATCTTTCCCAGCATCAGGGTCTTTTCCAATGAGTTAGCTCTTTGTATCAGGTGGCCAAAGTTTTGGAACTTCAGCTTCAGCAGCACCCCTTTCAATGAGTATTCAGGATTGATTTCCTTTAGGATGGACTGGTTGGATCTCCCTGCAGTCCAAGGGACTCTCAAGAATCTCCTCCAGCACCACAGTTCAAAAGCATCAATTCTTCAGGACTCAGCCTTCTTTATGGTCCAACTCTCACATCCATACATGACTACTGGGAAAACCAGAGCTTTGACTATATGGACCTTTGTCAGTGAACAGGAAACAGCTTAGTCCTCTCAACTGGAGTACCTAAATGAACTAGGAGATTAAGTAGACTCACAAAGAAGATTCCAAAGCCTGTGATTCCAAGGGTTGAGGTGTGAATCACAGCAGATCTATATTATCATTGGAAAAATTTAGTGCAAATAACTGTGAACAGATTACTTTTAAAGGAGTTTCTCAAACTTTATGCTCTTTCCCCTTTTTGCTCTTCTCCAAGATGCCAAAAAAGATAAAACAACACATTATTTTTCCTGAAGATTCATCATTGAGAAAGAAGAAATCACATTTCTAGATCTTCACCCTTCACGACAATGAAGGACCATTTGCAAGCAGGCCGGGAGTGAGTGAAAACAGTTGTTCCAATGCTAAAATGTGCATTTTTATATTAAAACCACACGCTACATGTCTATTACAAACATCGGAAGCTTTACCTGGTCTTACCCCTCCTACCTCAGAAAAGAAAAGGTTCCATTCTTTGAACACTCAGTTGCCCTGGATTTTCCTATCATCTCTCCTACAGAAAAAGACACTTCCCTTGGAACACATTGACCTTTCCTGCCTGTCATGTTCTATTCCTGGTTGGTTTCAACTTGAATGACTGTGTCCTCAGGAAAATGGGTAAATCAGAGGAGGCCAGGGATGATCCTCCGAAAGAACGTGAGCAGCTGAGAGCCACATCTTGGAGCGCTTGGGACTGGTGTGGGAATGAGAACCCTGCTGAATTAGAAACATACCCTAAATACCACTTCCTAGACTTGTATCTCTGGCTTTTGCTTTGTTACTAATTGGTCGGCTCCCTGTGGTTTTCGGATAAAATTCCTCCCTGTGAGGTTCACCTGTCTCATCTTTTCTAAGAAGGATGGAGGGAAGGAGGGCTGCATTTCTCCAGGCAAGCATACCTCCCCTAGCACCTGGGTATGACCTTCCCCTTTGATCAGAAGGATGGCCAGCAGCACAGGGAAAGGTCCAGGGAGACAGATGGAGGGGGTGTGGTTCATACAGAGCACCTCTCCCCCCACTGGAGATGGCTGTTCTCACCCTGGGGATTCTCTGGGCTGAAATCTGGGAGGTGTGTGTGTGCTGGTTTCCAGACAGAAAGTTGTTCTTTTATACCCCACAGTCCACTCCTGTGCTAACTGTTTATATGGGGTTGTGGGACAGAGCAAGAAATAGTGGACACCCTTATCAGGAGTGAGGCTGGAAGCTGCAACAAATCCCATAAACACTGAACGGGAGCAGAACAGAGCTCACCATCCTCAGGATGATTTAGAGACTGACAACAAAGCCAAGCCTCCCTAAGTTCTCTACCTTCCCTGACCCCTCCCTTGCTCACTACCCCGCAGCTAATGGAGAGGAAACCACGCTGAAGAGACACGTGTGATGACAGAGGTGGCCTCTGCCCCCCAGCTCTGCCAAGCTGCCTAGGACCACTGACAGCAGAAGGTGAAATCCACCTCCTGGCAAAAGGAGGAGGTGAGAATAGCTGACATCTGCCGCCTGCAGCCTGCAGCATCGCCTGGCGGTTTCACAAATGCAGAGGGGAGTCAGGGACCCACTGCACAGGTTCCTTCTCGTCCAGGGACCCTGCCTTTGCCCTTGGAGAGATGAGGGGTCCAGGAGGGAAGCTTAAGGATGCCAGAGGGCTTTTAGTGAAGAATGTGATTTATTTGGGGAGGTGGTGGTGAGAGCAAGAATATTCTCTCCAGCACCCGAGAGCCAAGGAGGGCTGGTCTCGGGAGAAGGGTAGGGCGTGTCCCAGGAAGAGGAATGCCCGTGGGAAGTCCTTGAGGTGGAAATGAGACTGGCCCGATGAAGGCACCGCAAAAGAAAGCCTCCCAGGCTGGTTCACGATGCACGGGATGAAGGAGGATTGGGCATGCGGTGAGGCAAGATCCAGGCAGGCTGGGCCAGGCACAGTCTTAGGGGGTATTTTTGGGGATGACTTCAGATCTTGATCTTAAATATCATGGCAAAGACACTGAAGGATTTGCGCTGGGGAGGAACAAGCTGGTTTCCGTAACTGCAAAGTAAATATCCTGTCTGCAGCGAGAAGAAGGGGTTAGAAAGGAGCCAAGCAAGAAGCGGGAAGAAGCCAGTTAGAAGGCTGGTCTGCAATGGTCCAGGCAGGTGGTCATGTCGGTTCAGAGCAGGGACACACTAGGGCCCCTGAAAGTGACTGAATGGATCTGCACTTAAGTTGGAAGGTGGTGTTGTTATTTAGTCACTAAGTCATATCCGACTCTTTGTGACCCCATGGACTGCAGCCTGCCAGCTCCTCTGTCCATGGGATTTCCCAGGCAATAATTCTGGAGTGGGTTGCCATTTCTTTCTCCAGGGGATCTTTCTGACCCAGGGATCGAACCCAGGTCTCCTACATTTGCAAGCAGATACTTTACCACTGGGTCACATGGGAAGCTCAAGTTGGGTAGATCTAGCCCAAGAGGGTAGATTTGCACAAAACGGTTGTTTTCAATCAACATCTGTTATGTAAATTTAATAATGGGCTCTTGGCCTAATCTTCTTTTATATACCCTGCTCCTAGATTTCTATTTCTAAAATTAAGTCTGATATCACTCTGCCTGCAAGATAATTCCCACATTTCTGAAAACGGTAATTTCTAAAGCCTCAATTTTGTCCTCCAACCTGCCTGTCTTTTTTTCCCATCACAGAACCAAGCCACCATCAGTTATCAGCACTCCCCAAAGGGACCCCTTGCAACCATCACAGAGCGTCCGTCTCACTCCACATCTGCCAGGTCTGCATTCCCCTCTACCGGTTTGGCTCCATATCCTATTCACCCTTCAGAGTTTGGTGGAAACACCTGGTCTGTAGCTTCTCTAAGTCCCCACTGTGAGTTCATCATCTTTCTCCTCTTTTCCCAACCAGCATATTTTCTCAAGAATATATAAGCCAAGCTTAAATGAGGCGGCAGAACCAATCCCATCCCATTAGTATGATGACACATGATATACAGTTATCAGATTATCCCTCTCTTGTGTCTGACTAGTTTCTTGGCAGCAGATCAGAAGCCAGATGCTTCCACCAATGTTGTCTGGACCAGCATTGGGTGAATCCAGGGATGTCTGCTTTCCTAAGGCCATTTTCTAATTGAAAAGGTAGCAGAATCATCGTATTATCCATTGGATTGAGTCAAGCTGTTTGTCATTCTGTTGCCTTGGAAACAGAAAAAAAAATTAGCTTTCTTGATCTGCGAGCTTTTCAGAGGGCACAGGTTCACCTTGGGCCCTCTTATGCAAGGCACAGCTATCTTTTATAGGAATGTGCTTTTATATCCGCATATATGCACAGGACTGTTTGATGTTCTGATCTTTCACCATGTTGCTAAGTCAAAATGCCAAGCCACCTCTAAGGTCTGGCTTGCATTGTGTTTAAATGAAAAGGCATGGTGGACCAGGTTTGATCCTACCTCAAAACTGAGGACTGCCACCTTCCCTGGGACTGTGTTTCCTTCTGGATCCCTCTCTGAGACCATGCTCGTGGTCTGAGGGCAGGGCTCATCCATGCAACCTGGCGTGAGTGCATGTGTCAGCAATTTTGTCCAGCTCTTTGCGACCCCATGGACTGTAGCCCGCCAGGCTCCTTGGTCCACGGGATGTCCCAGACAAGAATACTGCAGTGGGGTGCCATTTCCTTCTCCAGGGGATCTTCCCAACCCAGGGATCGAACCCGCATCTCCCACATCTCCTGCACTGGCAGGCGAATACTTTACAGCCTGAGCTACCTGGGAACTCCGTGTGACCTGGAGGCGGTGTTTAATCAGTGTTCCAGGAGGTGCCCACTGATGTGACTGTGGTCCCTGATGTGAATGGTCCCTGGAGAAGGCCACATGCTGGTTAAACAAGGCTATTTTGCTTAAGGTGTGACCTCAACACTCGTTTTCTGAACTGCCTCTAGAGTCATTATCCGTCCACAAGGTCAGATGAGTCTTTACAGCTATAGCGATTCTTTCCACCTGCCAAACTCAGAAGTATGTTCATCTTTCCCTGCTTTTGAGTCAGTCATAAAGTGAGTGTAGATCAGAGGTTCACATTGCTGAGAAAATGCCACAAACCACGAAGGAGTGTGTGCCTGTGTGTGCATAAGCCTATGGCCACATGTGTGCACGGGTATTCATGGGCATGGATTACAAAGTGAAGGAGCCCATTAGTAGAGGCAGCCTGATGGAAGGAAAGCCTTCGTGTTTGAGCATGAGATAGACCACGTGAGACCCGACTTGTGACGAATGTCTTTAAAACAAAAATAACAGGGGCCAAGGGGCTGAGGGAAGTTCCATTTGTTGAGGGCTGTCTATGTAAGCTGCCCAATACATACATACATATATATATACACTTCCCAGGTGGCTCAGTGGTAAAGAATCTGCCTGCCAGTGCAGGAGACACGGGAGGTGCAGGTTCGATCCCTGGGTGGGGAAGATCCCCTGGAGAAGGGAATGGATCGTGCCTGGAGAATCCCATGGACAGAGGAGCCTGATGGGCTACAGTCCATGGGGTCGAAAAGAGTCAGACGTGACTGAGCGACTTACACTAACCAACCCCCTGGAAGGGCTCCTGCTCCACGGCGCCTGAGTGCTCAGTGCTGTGTTCAGGACAATCCATCGCTAGGGCAGGCCTGGCGCCTAGTAGGTGTTCAAACCATCTTTCTTGATAAACTGAGCTGCGATATCCTATTTGATACATCTGAAGAGAATCCTCTTCTTCCCCTCAAACTTAATTTCTCCTTCTGCCTTCATCGCTTCTATTTATAACCTTGTTTTCCAAGGTTTGAAACCCCGAAGTCATCGTTGGTGACAGCTTGAGGATCCATCCGCTCACTCCGTCCTACACGTTGTAATAACTGTAATCTTCCTACAACCCAGCTCTGATTCTGTCAGTCCTTGTTCATAACACCTGGGGAGTTGTCCTTCACTTTCTGAAGCAAAGGCCCCCTGCTCTTTGAGGTGGAAATTCCCCCTAGCGCCCAGATTTACCCGTGTTCTCCCTCCAGTGGGGGGATGGCTCTCCCCCTCCCCGCCTACATCCCCCTGGGGTCCCTCCTGGGAGGCACGGGACCTCACATGCTCCCACAGCACCCTGGACAGCCTGCCCTTTGGCACACACTCTTGTATTTTCTATATAACTTTCTGCTTGGTGTTTCATCCTTCGAGGATAACGTTATCTGCATTTCAAAACAGCAGTAAAAATCAATTTGCACTCCTCCTTCCTCCATGGAGAATGGCAGGGGCTGTGCTTGCTCTCACCATTACTAACCTCTGGTGCAAAAGTAGGAGTGCCTCTTCTTCCTCTAAATAAACTCCCATGAGTTCCAGAGTGTCTCTTTGCTGGGGCTTGACACTCTCCCCCATTTGGTTTAGAATCTGGTATCTTTGGAGTCAACTCCTAGAGATGTGTCTGATTTTCAGCCTTGCCACCCAGAGATAAACCCTCACATTGTTCAAGAATGTCTTCCCCTCCCTCCTCCTCTCTGAGCAGGACCTGGATCATGGGCAGGAAGTGGGGCTCAGGTGTCCACCGTGTCTGGGTCCAAGGGCAGCACAGGCTGTAACAAGGACCCACGGACTGCACCCCTCTTGGCCTTCCTGGTGCCGACACCCTCTTTCAAGAGCCTGATACTCTGGACCCTCTGCAGGGATCCTGTGGATACATCAGGAATTCCAGCAGCTGAGGGGAAGGGGGGACCCCACCAGGCCAGGCGGTCTTCTTGCTGAACTACCTGGGTCCTCCCAGAACACCACACAGGAACAGCCACCCTCTGATGGGTTTCCGATGTGGCAACTCTTACCCATACTGGCAGAACCTTGCGGGGGTGGGTGCTTCCCAGACTCACCCTCTCGCTGAATTTCTTGACTTTCTAATTCCTGCTCAATCATTCAACTTCTTTCCAGAATTCAGGAAATCTGCTTCTGTGTTCTCTCTGGATTCCTGCCTGCTCTCTGATCAGCCTTCCTGCTATGGTTTGCTGTGCTAAGTCACTTCAGTTGTGTCCAACTCTTCACGACCCCATGGGCTGTATAGCCCACCAGGCTCCTCTGTCCATGGTATTTTTCCAAGTAAGAATACTGGAGCGATTTCCTTCTCCGGGGGATCTCCCCTACCCAGGGATCGAAGCTCCTGCATTGGCAGGTGGGTTTTTCACCACAAGTGCCATAAATCTTGCCTCACCTGTATCACAGCCTGGCTTTTTAAAATCAAAGAATCTCACTGGATACATATATATGTAAATCTCACTGGCACACCAGAATGTCGCTAACCACTTTCAAATGTCTGTTTAAAGCTTAGAGCTGAGCAATCATCACCCAGTTCTTAGATTCCTATCTTAATGACGGAGGGAGTGACTTAACTGCAGTGTGGGAGGAGGCAACCAGGTGTGGATGGCGGGGCTGCCAGACACAATACAGGACGCTCAGTTAAATGTGAATCAACAACTGATAGATGTTTAGTACAAGTATTACATCCAAATATTGCATGGATCATAATATACTAAGTAAAACTGACTGTCTAACTGAAATGTAAGTTTAACTAGGTGTCATGTATTTAAACTTGGGGCTTCCCAGGTGACCCAGAGGTAAAGAATTGGTCTGCCAATGCAGGAGACACAAGTTCAATCCACAGGATGGCAAAATCCCCTGGAGGGAGAAATGACAACGCACTCCAGTATTCTTGCCTGGGAAATCCCATGGACAGAGAAGCCTGGTGGACTACAGTCCATGGGGTCACAGAGAGTCGGACATGACTCAGCGACTGAACAATACAGTGAGAACTCTTAATAGAAACAAGCATGTCTAGCTGCAGAGGGTTCACCAGGAATTAAATACATCAGTTAATATTTTCAAAATTATGGGCTTTTTTATACTATACTGAACTATAGAAAGTGGAGCAGATACAGCAAAAATCCCTTATGACAATATATTTAATAGAAGAGTGAGGCTACTTGTTATCATTTTAGATGATACAATATAGAAATTAGCTTATACTCTACTCTAAAATAAAATCATTTTATAGCTCATGTTTCTAAAATTAATTTATATATAATTCTATACTGTTGGATTCTCTTTTGTATTTGTGCCTTTCACCAACTTTTATGGTAAAAATTTACACTAAGGGAGTTTTCAGTTTAGAATTACTATTGTTCATACAATTTGATAGAGCAACTTGGAAATTATGATGAATAATCTTTTGATTTATGCTGTTATTAAAACATAAATGAGAATATCTATTTATGTCAAACACAGGAAACTCATAGATCAATTGATTTTTGTGGCTGGGTAATAATGATAGAGGATTAGATGGTTGGATGGCATCACTGACTCAATGGACGTGAATCTGAGCAAACTCAGAGATAGTGAGGCCAGGGAAGCCGGTGTGCTGCAGTCTGCATTCACGCACGCTCTGTCACTGCAGTCCTGTCTGACTCTTTGTGACCCCATGGACTATAGCCTGCCAAGCTTCTCCTCTATCCGTGGGCTCCTTCAGGCAAGAATAGTGGAGCGGTTGCCATGCCCTCCTCCAGGGGACCTTCCTGACCCAGGGACTGAACCGGCCTCTCCCATGTCTCCTGTGTGGGCAGGTGGGTTCTTTACCGCTCGTGCCACCTGTGAGCCCAGTGCTGCAGTCTGTGAGGCTGCGAAGAGTCAGACACAGCTGAGCCGCTGCCCAGCAATAAGAAATTCACAGCTTTGCAATTTTTCCTCTCAGTAGTTCCGAGAGCTAATTAACCTTATAGAAGATGTTGGAGTTCTGCTGTTAAACACTTCAGTTTCCAGTTTTCTAGTTCAATGACATACTCATTGGTCCAGATTGTCAGGCTTTGCCTTGGTCATGGAAACAGATGGTTAAAATTCCTAATCTTTGGTAGGTCCCACACAGTAAGCCTGACAACAGAGTCTGACTTGAGTGAACTTATAAATCACATTGGGCTGGAACGCTGAGACCTCCCGTAGACAATAGACAAAAATTAATTTCAAATAATCCTTGAGCAAATAACAAAAAAGGCCACTTCTGGCCATTACCTACCTGGACAAATGTACCTCCAGAGACGAAGTGGTTAATTTGATTCCACTGATTTTGATTTTTTTTTACAGTTCTTTTTATTAACAAGATTTCTAAATATTAACACAGATTTCAGATCTTAACTAGAAGGTTATGGCCAAGGGGAACAAACTAGTACCTTTAGAATACCTAATTAGGTTATTTTGTAAGATTTTTTTTTTTTTTTTTTTGGATGTGGACCACTTTTAAAGTTTTTACTGAATTTGTTACGATATTGCTTCTGTCTCATGTTTTGATCTTTTGGCTGTGAGGAATGTGGGAACTTAGCTCCCGACCAGGGATCAAACCCACACCCCCTGCATTGGAAGATAAAGTCTTAATCACTGGACCACCAGGAAAGTCCCCAGGTTATGTTTTAAAGTTGAAAATCAAGATCAAGAGTTACCATTTATGGAACCCTTATCAGCTGCCAGATATATATCTATTCTGGCTTCCCTGGTGGCTCAGAGGGTAAAGCGTCTGTGCAATTTGGGAGACCAGAGTTCGGTCCCTGAGTTGGGAAGATCCCCTGGAGAAGGAAATGTCAACCCACCACTCCAGTATTCTTGCCTGGAAAATCCCATGGACAGCAGAGGCTGGTAGGCTACATTCCATGGGGTTGCAAAGAGTCGGACACGACTGAGCAACTTCACTTATACTCCATACACTTGAGGTGCCTTATCCCTTTTAATCCTTAAAAAGATCTCAATGAGGTAGGTATCAATATTATTATTTTATCCCCATGTTACAGGTTTATGGAGGTTTATTACCCAGTTCAGGGTCACACAGACAGTAGCAAATGAAGATATGAACCCATTCACTGCAGATTTACTAGTTTTACTTGCTAAACACCATTTCCTACAACTTCTTTTCACTGATAACAGTTTCGTGGTGTCTCTGGTAGTGTAGCCAGCTAGAAAAATAATACTTTAATACCCAAGAAGCACACTTAGATAGGTACATTCTTGCATAATTTCTAAATATTATTACTACTCATTTTCCTTCTCCCTACAATATATAATAGGTTCCAAATTACCCACTGGATTAAAATTTGAACTTGTCATAACCCTTTATGTATTCCTATTTGTACTTTGTCCTTTTAAAGTATAGTTCTTGAGCTAATTATAAGTAATTTTTAATTATCTTTTAATTTCAAGTAATTCCTTTTAGTCAAGAGCATTTCCTAGACAAAGCATTTTTCAGTTCTGATATCACCACCACTTTAACATTCAAAAGATAATCACTATTTTATGAGATATGTAATGCAGAATTTTAAAGCAAGGTTTCTCAATGTGGAGTTCTATGGATAGGATTCCCTGGCCACCAGGAAACATTCAAATTGTATGTGGACTTTTGCCCAGATATCCGAATACATGCAATGTGGGTAATGTTAATGTGCTCATAGCTTTCATCATATAATTTCAGAGTCCATGACTTCAAGTACTGAATGGGTTTTGATATTAAACCAACGGCTGGATGTAGATGCTTTTCTGGACTAGAGTTCCTGCTGAAGCTGGACACAGTCCTTGGGTTAAGAGTTAGCCGAAGCCCTTGGACAACTGCCGGGGCCATGGGTGGTGAGCTCCTGCTCAGAGGTGCTCAGAGGTGCCTGGGAGCCCTCTCTCATCCCTGGTGAAACTTCAGGATTTGAGGTTCACGACCCCTGACTTTGGAAAAGTCATGCACACATGCATGCTCAGTTGCTCAGTTGTGTCCAACTCCTGCGACCCCATGAACTGTAGCCCATCAGGCTCCTCTGTCTATGGGATTCTCCATGAAAGAATACTGGAGTGGGTTGCCATTTCCTCCTCCGGGGGATCTTCCTGACCCAGGGGTTAAACCTGCATCTTCTGCTTGGCAGATGGATTCTTTACCACCGACTCACCTGGGAAGCCCTTGGTAGACTCAGGGAATCTGTTATTTCTTTGAAAAACAAGGAACCCTTCAACCCAGGGATCCTCTCCCGTATTCCCCATCTATCACCTATGCGTTGCTCCTGCACACTGGCCATCCCCACCAGCCAGCATCCAGTGCCCCCGTGGTGTCTGCCCCTTCACTGAGTCACCTGGCAAACCTCTACCCTGGTGACAATGGGCTGCCTGCCTTCTCTTCTGGGGGGTCTTGAACATGACTGAAGACAAAGCCCAAACAAAGCCACAGGTTCCTCCCTCCCCCCTTTAGTTTGTAATCACTCACCTCAAGTGGGCTCTCATTCCTGCCCAAATCTCATATCCGACCTCCAGTTCTCGAACCCCCTCCCCACCATGGGATGGGTAAGCGTACATCTGCCCCTCAAGCCCCCAGCTCCCAAGGCTCTTGCCCCTCCCCTCAAACTCAACTGAGGAGCTGGTGTTTATCTCAGCTAAAAGCAAAAACAGTTGCAGATCTCCATCAGATCTTCCAAGACAGCTGTGTCTGTGCCAATCCCCTCTGCTGATCCTTTTCTTCAAATTAATGAAGAGTCCCCATTTCCTTCGGTACCACTGAACCCACCCCTTCTTCCATATGTAAGATCCTTACCTAAAGTTCTCCCTCTTTCTCCTAAACCACTAAGGTTTCATCCTTCTTCTGTGGCAATCCCACCAGCATTAAAACATGCTGTACAATCTCTCTTTTTTTAAAAAAAATATAAATTTATTTATTTTAATTGGAGGTCAATCTCTTATCTGAAATAAAGCACTGGACCCCACGTGCATGCCAAGTTGCTTCAGTCGTTTCTGACTCTTTGCGACCCCATGTACTGTAGCCCGCCAGGCTTCTCTGTCCATGGGATTTTCCAGGCAACAATACTGGTGTGGGTTGCCACTCCCTTCTCCAGGGGATCTTCCCAACCCAGGGATGGAACCCAGGTCTCCTGCGTTACAGGCATATTCTTTACAGTCTGAGCCACCAGGGAAGCCCCATTTGACCCCACACGGACATCTAAACACTGTGCTATTTTCCTTTCCCTGCTCTTCTTAGAAAAAAAAATTCAACAAATGCTTAAAATGATAACAGTACCAAAAATATATTAATAAAGATAGCAAACACCTATGTCACCCAAACAGTTTTCAGTAGTTTGCACATATGACCCTAATGATTCCAGATAAGAATCCTATAATTATTAACAATAAAGAAAGAGTCATTTAATGTGACATTAACATTTAACATCCTCATTTAACATGTGACCAAACCAAGTCACAAAGAGGTTAACTGACTACTTCAAGGTCACATCAGCCAGGACCCAAATGAGCTAAGGTTCAAACCAAGGTAGCTCATACTCTCAACCTTCTCTCTGAATTTTATATACATTTCATTCTTGCATTTCTTCACTGATATTCTGGCGAATCTGATAAATCAGGATTTAGCACCCAACCCCCGAAAGCTTATGCTGTGAAATCCAATGGTTAATTCTCAGCTTTCCTTATACTAGTCCTGCCAGCCACGGGGGACAATTGGGATTACTTCCTCTTTCCTTGGCTATTTTCTTCTCGATGTCAGAACACAGCATTGTCCTGGGTCCACTGGTTTGCCTGATTTCTCTGCTAGACCCTCTTCTCTGCAAAAGAAGAGAAGGCAGGCAGCCCATTGTCACCAGGCTAGAGGTTTTGCCAGGTGACTCAGTGGGGGGTTTTGCTCATCTCCTCTGGTCTCTGGAGATTCTAATCGCATGGGATTCACATGCTGATGACTCTCACAGTTTTCTCCCACCTTTGCACTGAGTGCCAGCTTCCAGTCTCCACTTGGATAGAAAATATTAGGTTGGCCAAAAAGCTTGTTTGGGTTTTTTGGTACCATCAAATGAACTTTTTGGCCAATCCAATAAGTTACTCAAAATAGATAGGCCCCAAACTGTTTTCACTTACTCCTTCCTGCTGCCTCCCAACCTATCTATCTCCTGCAATCTCCCACCTTAGGAAATGAAAAGCCTGTTCTTCCGGTCACTCGGGACAAAACCACTGCAATCGTCTTTACCTCTTCCCTGTTTTGAAAACCTTAAAGTCAATTCCCCCGGACCTCCTACGGGCTCTGCCTTCAGCATACTCTAATTCACATGCACCACCTGGTCTGTGCCTCAGGGCCCTTGCACATCCAGTTCCCAGCGTCTCAAATACGCTTCTCTCTGCTGAATGACACCCACCTCTTATATCAGTCTCTATTCAAAGGTCATGTCCATAGAAAAGCTTTCTGCATGGCCATGTGTAAAGTAGGACACCACTTCATCCTCCTGTTCCTTATCTTAAATTATTTTCTTCAGGACCCCTTATCTATCAGTGATTGTATTTCTTTGTTTAATATTTCTTTCTTCTAACTACTATGCAAGCTCCAACAGAATAGAAACTGTGGCTGTTTTCCAATACCTGGCAAAGTGCCAGGTCCATGGTTGATGCTCCATAAGAAGTTGTCAGATAAACCTACACCATCATTTTGTGTAATACTGAATTTTTAAGAAGATCCTCACATAAATAGTAAGAAATTTAAAAATGGACATTCAACGAACATCCTTACAAAGCCCTGTCCTGTCATTTCCAAATTTTGTTGCATGACATTATCAACAGTAAGTCCACATTTCCATTCAACTTTTCATATTTGGATTTTCTTTAACTGATGGTCAGAGTGTTTTAGTATATCGTATTTTACTCTGAAATGGATAGTGTTTCTTACTTCTGTGAAGCCATCATGCCTACAGCTGTAGATGTATGCAAACCAACCTGATCATTGAAAACACTAAGCATTCAGTTGAGTTCAGTTCAAAAAAAAGAAAGAAAACACTAAGCATATTTGAAGCGCAAAAGATGCTGCATGGTTGATACTGTTCCACACGGACTTCACCTTCCTGCTCATCAGTCGTAGGCATCGCAAGCTTGCATTCAACTGGCAGAGTCCACTTTCAAAAGAAGCAAATATCGAAAGGAAACGAAAATGATGCCCAAGTGCGTTTTGTGTAACTCTTTTTTTCTTTAATTTTTGTCAAGTCAGTTGATAGGTTTTGGCAGGAAAGAGTTCTTTGAGAACACTAATAGAGTCCATTTTCACTCCTGTAAGTAAAGTTGCTTCAGTTTTTGCCATTTTTTTTTTCACTAGGCTTTTTGTTTATCTAAATATTGGTGGCCTCAGACAAACCAGAGACTAAATTAATGTGTTTTTTTTTAAAAAGCCTTTCTGTGTGAGGAAATAGTACAGAATATTAAACACTTAATCAGCCCACAAATTAAAAAGGAAAAGTATCTTAAAGTGGAAAGAAGAAAGGTACCTTTGAATCTTCAAAAATTCTGAAAAGTAACAGCAGTGCTGAAGGTTAATGAAACAGAATTTCACATAGATTTATATAACCTATTTTCCGTCTTGATAAATATGAAGGTATCTTCAAAATACTATGCAATAAATTATACCTTTTTCGTTAAAAATTCACACATATTATCATTTCTTTCTCAAATAAGTGCAGGGATTAACACTGAATTCTAAAAATCAGTTTATCATCTTTCTAATATATGGGACACAAAGCTGAGGAGGTAATGGATCCACCATCAAGCAACGTAGAATTCAAACAGTTTGAGCTATCAGAAAAAGTGACAGAAAGGTAGATCATATTTTACAAAATAATGATTTCCTATGCATGCTTGTTGCTGCATTGAAAAGATTTATTCTTCCATACTTGTCACTTGCAGATGTGAATGATAATAAAGATGATTAGGTCAAATCAATATCACCTTCCATAGATGAACCACTGTGTTCTGTAGTATGCCTGCCATTCCATCATCCTGGGTTTATCTCCATGCTCTGCCCAGGTGACAGGGATAACAGAACACAGGTCTAAAAGCTTCAGATGACAGTCACAAGCCAGAGAAAGTCGCCCTGTTTACTGATAACATCACATTCTGCATCACGCCTACACACGCCATTGAAGAAAGACCTCTCATCATTGCAAAAGCCATCTCAAACTATGGCCTGATCAATGTAAGACATTTAGATAATGATGTAATAAAATGTAAAGCTGCAACTGTGAAAGGTTCATTAAAAATGGAAATATAGTTGAAAGAGAAAGATGGGAAACATGTGAGGGAATAATTGCTTGGTTCCAGAGAGATGAGAGAAATACAGATCACACAAACACACACGCGCACACACAGGGGGCGGGAACAAGGTCAAGATGTGGTCATTGGTGAAGAGATTCTGCTGGGACTGGCTCACAGCACTGTCTCCCATGTCTGATTCTAAAGCAGAGGCAAGTTCCTCAAGTCCAGCCCCATTCCCCCACCGTTCATGACCTTGATTTCAGACACAAGGAAAGCTGATCAGAGTTTCCCAGCCCTGAGTCCTTCCGACCAAAGTGAAGCCTCACACACTGTGGCCCCTGGTGCTGCTCCATCCTTCCCTTTGCTACAAGCATCTGCACTGCGAAGCAATTTTCTACCATTTTGAAAATTAAAAACAATAAATTAAAAATAAATAAGTGAATCAAATAAAATGGAAAAAAAGTCAGCGAGTCACATGATCTAGGAAGACAGATGAGTGGGGAGAGGTAGCTAGTTATTCTGCTCCTGCCTCAGAGCAGGCCACAGGGCAAGTCCCTGCCTCCCAGGGGCATCATTTCGAGAAGGTTTGAAATCAATCTGCCCTCCTGGGTTTTGAACTCGCCCCCACCTGCCCTCCCACAAACAAAGAGCATCACGCGCTGAAAACTTCCTGAGGGCAACTAATCAGGGTTGTGGCTGATACTTTTATTCCACATTTCTTCCAAATACTTCATGTTTTATGCTTTCTTTCCCCCTTTCCTTTAGGAAGGTGGTGGACCACAAAGACATTTCTCTTTGGACTCCAAGGCTTTAACTTCAGCACTGCACTTCTCTTCTCTGCTACCAAGACCTGCTGCACAAAGGTCAACTTTGACTTTGACTTGGAGATCCTTCCACATTGCTTCAAACACCCCAAGCCTAGCAAACCATGGTGAGTTTGGGAAAGAGACTCACACTCCTTCTATATTATCATTACAGTGTTAAAATTTTCTCTCTATATATTATCATAGTGTTCAAAATTATGAATGTTGTTGAATAAAATATTACTAAAAGTGAAGTAAGAAAGAAGCTATAAAGTCACCTGTGCTCTTAGTGAATGGACTCAGACAGCGGCAAATAATAAGTTCCTGCAGGAGACCTACTGCCTCTAAGTAGTTTAAAGAATATATTATAGACTCTTGAACTATCCCACTGGGTAATCAACTAGTGTATCACCTTCTTTACAATAATATAATTAACTTTTTCAAAATAGTGTGTCATACCTACGAATTGTCCCTAATATTTTATTTAATTGAAGGATAACTGCTTTACAATATTGTGTTGGTTTCTGCCATATGTGAATCAGCCACAGGTATACGTATGTCCCCTGTTCCTAATGTTTAAATCTAACAACTTTATTAAAAATCTAAATTGACATTGGCTTGTCATTACTCTCTATAAAAACAGGATGGTCTTTAATACTACCTAGTTTCTTTTTAATGAACTGACAAATATTTTTATAAATATCTTCCTGATTTTTTTTCCTAAAAGATAAATCTGAGGCACACTGATCTCTAGTTTCCAGAACTAAATTTTCTGTGTGTGTGCTTATGAAAACTGAGTATTTGCCAAGGTTCCACTTCTCCAGAAAATCTTTTTCTCTTTCACATTTCTGAATTTTTTTTCTGTTTTTTTTTTTCCTCTTTCCCTTTTCCCCTTCCCATTCCCTCTTTACACAAATCTGCAGGTTTCCGTAGACCCTCCGGGGGGAGCAAGAGAAGGCAAAAGAGATCATACTTGAAACTGGAAGAAGGATTTGAATTTTCCAGAAGGGAAAGGGTCTTTTCTGTGTAGAAGAGAGTCTGCAGAAAAAGCAAAGTAGCCCCAAATGGCACAAAACCCCCTGTAAAGGCAAAGCACTGGACCGCACAGAAGGCAAAACGGAGGAGAAGGGTAGAGGTGGGCTCTGGGACTCGGGGTGGTATAAAACTGCAGAGTCTCTTATTTCAGAGCGTGGAATTGGGCTTTAGAGCAGACCTTCATAGCTTATGAGTAGTGCATAAGCTACTGAGAAGGCAAATGCCAAGATGGAGTTGGTTTTGACCACAGTGTTTTTGAGACACAGGGAAAAGAAGGCCTAAAACCCAGAGCTGGGGCCAGTGGGACCACCCATAGGCTCTGCATCTCTCCAGGTAAGTGATGACAAGGGTCTGCATTAAGGGAGAAGTAGTGGGGCTCGAGCCAGAGGTCTGGATGATGGGGTGTCAGAGATAAAGCCAATGACCAACGTTGTGATTCAGGAGGAAGAGAGGGAGTCTTGACAACTCAGCCCAGGTTTTTGCTTAGGAAGTAAAAGGGTTGCAGAGGGTACAGATCTGAAGAGCCAGAACAGATTTAGGGTCTTTGGAGATAAGATATAAGGCTTCTGAGGTGTCTGGAACGATTATCCTATATATGCAAACGTGGCCGTCAGGAGAGGAGCCTGGCATTGGCTTATAGGCTGGGCAGGTAAGCAGACAGCAGCGGGGAATTCTGATCAGCAAAGATCAAGGTGTTCTCCCAGGACCGGATTCCAGCCTCCAAGAAGGGATGCGATTCACCAGAGCAGAGCAAGCACCTGGGCGCTGGGGCGCTGAACCAACACAGTGTTTTCTAGGGGAGCTCAGGCCCTGGATTCAACTTACTATTGAACCCTATAAATGTGACTGGCACTGTCTTCCTAGTTTCTGACTCCAGTGTCTGGAGGGGATAAACCTGTTGAAGAGGACAGAAGGGACTCTGGACAAGCCTGAGGAACCTTTTTCTTATGTTCTATGCCAAATAGGGCTTCTATGCCAATTCAGCTTCCCTGGTGGCTCAGATGGCAAAGAGTCTGCCTACAGTGCGGGAGACCCAGGTTCAATCCCTTGGAAGGGAAGATCCCCTGGAGAAGGGGATGGCAGCCCACTCCAGTATTCTTGCCTGGAAAATGCCACGGACAGAGGAGTCTGGCAGGCTATAGGCCATGGAGTCACAAAGAGTTGGACATGACTGAGCAACTTTACATGTTTGTATGCCAAATACCAAGAAGATCCAAAACAACAGTAAAGAATAATGCCCAAATCCCTTTACAGGTGGGTTTCCCATTGGACTGAAATCCTGCTACACGACACCTAGGTAACCCGCCCTCCCGTGCGGTGTTCTCCAGATTACAGCCCACCCATCATTCACCAGGGGTTCCCAGGTGGCGCTAGTGGTAACGAATCCACCCGCCAATGCAGAAGACACAAGAGACGCGGGTTCAATTCCTGGGTAAGGAAGAGCCCCTGGAGTAGTAAACAGCACCCCACTCCAGTATCCTTGATTGGAAAATTCCATGGGGAGAGGATCCAGGCAGACTACAGTCCATGGGGTTGCAAAGAGTCAGACACAACAGAAGCAACAACAACAATTATTTACCACCTGCAACCACTTGAAACCCACCTGGGAAAATCTTAAAGAGCACGCATTAGGGGTTAATCACATGTTCTTTTTGTCATCTAAATTTACTAAAGAGACTGTCTCCATCGACTGAAATGATCATTAAAATGAAATATGCCCTCTGCCTTCCTGAATCACCTAGGAAATATCTGAGCATATTTCCCTTTGCCTCTCTTTTCTTAATAATGATGAAAAAACTAAACGGTGTCCATCCCAACAGGGTTGGGGGCACACCAGGTTACTGGCAGGAGAGAATTCTGGCTTCCCTGAAAAGATGAAATGCCCCAGGCTTCTCAGCCTGAGGGCAGCCTGCCAGTGCCGCCACAGTGCACCATTGACCGTGGAGAGGGTAACAGGATGGGGAGAAGTATAGTTGGCCCATTGTTTACAAGGAACTCCAGACATCCTCATTGGCTGGATATTAATTGAAAGAAACCGTTTGTGTTGTGGTTAAAATAGTTTGCTTCTTAAATTCGCTAAGGAATGGGTGTTGAATTTCTCAAAAAAAAAACCTTCAAAGCCAAGTTTAATTTTTCCAGCTTTCAACCTAAGGACACATTATCCTCTTTTTCTAAAGAGTGAAAGCCTTAAATAGAAATCAAAGTCTGAAACACAAGAACTGACCCCCTTTGCCTGAACTGGTGTTTAACAAGAGCCGACACTAGGCATTTCCCTTCTTCTGAGAAACTGGTTCGAAGGTCAAGCTTAATGGAAGTCTTCAGAAGCTCTATTTTCCCTTGCAGGCTTAATGAACGGCTCAGAGCTTGACCCAATAAAATCTAGATTATTAAGCAATCACAGATGTTGAAGGAACCTCCATTTTCCCCTTTAAAATAATTATCTGTAGGAGATCAAAAAACTGTGCCTTGATATTTCATTAAAATATTCCATAAACACATCCATCCATACATATACACCTTTTATTTTCAATAACCATAAAGATTTAACTGTAAATTTTTTACTAAGTCTGAGCTACCATCATGGGTATTGATAGTACCCAACGATCAAACCATTTGATGATTAGAACATACAATACTTGATACATTGTTATTAAATATAAAACATTTTTATTTAAAAAGGATCCTTTAATCAGATGGATGTAGGGTTTAAAAAATTAATTTATGACTCCGTGAATTAACATTTATTTTGCTAGAATGACATAGGTCAGGAGCAATCTTTCTATTTTGGGCTTTAATAGATGTCAATTTTGAGAAACCCTGTTCACATAAATATACGGTAAGGTCCCAGATGAACGCAAGATTGACCTTTCTTTGTAAAGAAGGTGGAGATACGACATTGTGAAAGGGAAGTAGAAAGAATAGGTGAAGGGTAGAGAGATGCTGGTGAAGATGAGCACCTAGAAATAGATGTCTTGGAAGGATCAGTGTGCCTCACTTTAATCGGAACACACAGCCTCAGCCACAAAGTCACTAGTCAGGACGTGGGGGGTATGACTCCTATCCTCAACCCCAGAAAGCCTCAGGACAACAAAGACAGTCCTGCCGCTGCTTTCTGGGTATGTCTTACTTTCTCTCTCCTCTCCGCTCCCAAGGACTCAGATCTTGTTCTTCCCCGCAGCTTAGCCCCAGACTCTTCATCAGGAGTGCAAACGCCACAACAATGGGTGGCCAATACCCAGAGGGGTGGCCAATGGGTGAGAAATACCCAGACCTTTTAATGACATAGGATGAAAATGCTTGGGCTATACCAATCTTCAGATCAGGGCTTCTTAGACTGAAATGCAAACTGCATCACTGGAAATCTTGTTAAAATGTAGATTCTGGTGGGCAGGTGTGGGGTGGGGTCTGGGATTCTGCATGTCTACAGGGCTTTGCTTGGGGGACACTTTGACTGTACAGAATGGTGTGGCCTCCACCTCCATGCTGGCCAGCTGAACTGTAAAGAGCAGGCATGACTAAATTCCCAAAGAGCATGAAACACCCACCTCCACAATGAGGGGGCTCAGGCTACAGGGGGATGCTTTGGCCGAAATTAATCAGAGAAACTGGCTGTGGCTGAGTGTGACGTCAGAGCTGCTGGAGGTCAAGGGGAGGCATGGAGGGGACAAGAGAAGAAATAATAAGGCCTTGAACAAATCTAACTGATTCTGGCCCAATACACTCAGATGACCTTGGCTGGCTGAGGAAGGCGGATTTGGTTAAGCGGTAAAGAATCCACCAGCAGTGCAAGAATTGCAAGAGACGTGGTTCGATCCCTGGGATGGAAGATCCCTTGGAGGAGGAAATGGCGACCCACTCCAGTATTCTGGCCTGGGAAGTCCCATGGACAGAAGAGCCTGGCGGGCTATAGTCCATGGGGTCGCAAACAGTCAGACACGACTGAAGAGACTTTGCATGAATGGCATACATGTTTTCACAAGTTCATACTACAACATTGTGAAACGTGAGTTTGAATTTTGTTAATTATATAATCAACTCTATTGAACACTTGGCTTCCTAAATTCAGACTTTGACCAAATAAGACAAACTCTAAGACAGCTAAAGTCAAATGATTCAGCTGCCTTATTATGCCACTAATATAACAATACAATAAAAAGCACAAGTGCAAGGTGAAATACGATTAATATCTTAATGTCATGGCTTGATTTCTAACTTCTGCAATAAGTCGGGTGTGATATTTGCGAGAAGTTTCTTACTATACATCAGTGATTCACTTTAATGTGCACAGAAATCATCTTATGTTATGCTAAGTTGCTTTAGTCGTGTCCGATTCTTCGCAACTTATATGTAGCCCACCAGGCTCCTCTGTCCATGGGGATTCTCCAGGCAAGAATACCAGAGTGGGTTGTCATTTCCTTCTCCAAATCATCTTGGTGTCTTGCAAATACAGATTCTTACCCAGTCAATACATTTCTAACCAGCACCTAGGTCCTGGACTAACAAGGACTCTTTGGATAACAAGGCTCTAGAGAAGGAGCTAGAAAGTGTCAGTTTTGGTCACTCTAGCATCTGTAATTTTTAAGTACCAAGATATATTCCAATATAAAATTCAAAAGGTGAGACTGAATATTTTATGGCAGTGATATTGACACTGAAGGAACGAAACAGGAAGACAGTGAGTCTTATTTTGGGGAAATGATTCCATCCCATAAGTCGGTATGTCCAATTTATCAAAGCACCAGTGATTCATTACATGATGTTGACTGGGTGATATGTTTAATGGCTTATGAGTGAAACTACTTTTTCATTTGAAATCTCATTTTCCATAACCTACACGTGCATGTGGGGGCTTCCCTGATAACTCCATTGGTAAAGAATCTGCCTGCAATGCAGGAGACCGTGGTTTGATTTCTGGGTCGGGAAGATCTGCTGGAGAAGGGATAGGCCACCCACTCCAGTACTCTTGGGCTTCCCTTGTGGCTCAGCTGGTAAAGAACCCACCTGCAGTGCGCAAGACCTAGGTTCGATCCCTGGGTTGGGAAGATCCCCTGGAGAAGGAAAAGGCTACCCACTCCAGTATTCTGGCCTGGAGAGTTCCACGGACTACAGTCCATGGGGTTGCAGAGTCAGACATGACTGAGCGACTTTCACTTTCACATGCCCATGCATGCTAAGCTGCTTCAGTTGCGTCCGACTCTTTGCGACCCTATAGACTGTAGCCCACCAGGCTCCTCTGTCCACGGAATTCTCCAGGCCAGAATATTGGAGTGGGTTGTGATGCCCTCCTCCAGGGGATTCTTCCAAGCCAGGAAAGATCTTTCCTCCAGGCAGGTTTGGTTTCCCCCAAGACCTCTTTTCATGGCTTGCTGATGACCGCCTTGTCTCTGTGTCCTCATGTGACTCTTTCTCTTAAAAGAGTGTCTGTGTTGTCGGACTAGGGCCCCACCCTGATGCCTTCATCAGCTTAATCACCTTTTAAAGACTGTCTCTCCAGGTATGGTCCCATTCTCAGTCCTAGGGGTTGGGACTGCAACAAATGAGTTTGGGAAGACACATTTCAGTTCATAATAGCCTTCTTATTGCTGTTGTTCAATTCCTCAGTTGTGTATGACTCTTTGCTATCCTACGGACTCCAGAATGCCAGGCTTCCCTGTCCTTCACTATCTCCTGGAATTTGCTCAAATTCATGTTCATTGAGTCAGTGATGCTATCTAATCATCTCATCCTCTCTGCCCCCTTTTTCTCTTGTCTTCAATCTTTCTCAGCATCAGGGTCTTTTCCAATTTGTCAGTTCTTTGCATCAGGTGGCCAAAGTATTGGAGCTTCAGCTTCAGCATCAGTCCTTCCAATGAACATTCAGGGTTGATTTCCTTTAGGAGTGACTGGTTTGATCTTGCTGTCCAGAGGACTCTCAAGAGTCTTCTCGAGAACCACAATTCAAAAGTATCAGTTCTTCAGTGCTCAGCCTTCTTTACAGCTGGTCACTCAGATGGTAAAGAATCTGCCTTCAATGCAGGAGACCCGGGTGTGATCCCTGAGTCAGGAAAACTCCCTGGAGAAGGGCATGGCAACCCACTCCAGTATTCTTGCCTGAAGAATTCCATGGACGGAAGACCCTTGTAGACTATAGTATATGCAGTCGCAAAGAGTCAGACATGACTGAGTGACCAACACTTTTCACTTCACTTTTCAGCCCTCTTGAGCAAGTCTGAATTCAGTGCACTCTAGAGCGATGCACCATTGATGAGAGATGCAGACAGAAGGAAGGGGAGCCCTGGCGGTCAGTCAAGGAGAGAGGAAGGAGGTCAGAGGGGGATGGGGCAGGGCAGAGCGGCTGGGGCCCCGCACCCCCAGAGTTCTGTGGAGGCCCCAGCAAACACCTACTTCTCTGGGCTATGCTCCCAAGTTCCTGCCATGGCCCCAAAGCAGCTTTTGTATCCAGCACCGTGATCTGGTTTTCAATGAGACCTGCCTGGCTGGGGCTGCTGAAACAGCTTCCTGTCTCTTCACCCTCCTCTGGAAACTGACAACAAGCTCCTATTGACTAAGATAACCAGAGTGCATTTTTATTCCTTGTAATTTGTAAGTCCTTGCTGCAGTGAGTAAATGAATGTTGCATACAAGCGCTTTAGTACATTGCATGGCTTGAATGATCCATATACTCTATGAGAGTTGTACATAGGGTCTCATATATTGCAGGCTTTGCCTTCATTTTTTTTTTTTAATCGGGGTATAACTGCTTTACACTGTTGTGTTAGTTTCCACTGTACAGCACAGTGAGTCAGCTATATGTATACACATATCCCCTCCCTCTTGGACCTCTCCAGCACCAATCCCACCTGTCTAGGTCACCACAGAGGACAGAGCTGAGCTCCTTGTGCTATACAACACCTTCCCACAAGCTATCTGCTTTACACATGGTTGTGGATATATGTCTATGCTCCTCTCTCAATTCATCCCCCTCTCTGGGTCCACACATCTGTTCTCTATGACTAAGCCTCTATTCCTGCCCTGCAAATAGTTTATCTGCAACCTTTCTTTAGATTCCATATATACGTGTTAAAATACAATATTTGTTTTTCTCTTTCTGACTTATTTCAGTTAGGAAAAACACTCTTTGACATCAATCACAGCAAGATCTTTTCTGACCCACCTCCAAGAGTAATGCCTTCATTTTTATTAAAGCAACATGCTCAGTCATTCAGTCACGGCTGACTCTTTGCAAGCCCTTGGACTGTGGGACGCCAGGCTCCTCTGTCCATGGGATTCTCCAGGCAAGAACACTGGAGGGGTTGCTATTTCCTCCTCCAGGGGATCTTCCTGACCCAGACATTGAACCTGAGTCTCTTGCATTGGTAGGTAATTCTTCACTGCTGAGCCACCTGGGAAGCCCCATTAAAGCAACAGTGTAGGGTAATCAAACAGAAACTCCTTTCCTTTCCAATGGATACCCATGAAAATTTACAGTTACCAAGAGTTCGCAGTCACTTACCCAGACCAGGTCTAGTTTGTGTGTGTGCAAGCGCACACTGCTTCACAGACATGCCCAGATTCTGTGTTCCTAATGACCCCTTTGACAATAACAGCAATACTGTCTGTTACTTTCAAGCTGACTTACGGTGAATTTAAATCTGTTTATGCTTCAATCATCTTCAAAACAAAGCCTGGCAAATATCTCAGAAACTCCCTGCAGAAACATTTCAGTTTATCTAAGAGAGTCCATGTTTTACATTTTCTTCTTTAAAGTCAGAAGCATTTTTACTGCAGTAGAGATGTTAATTGGCACTTATCTTAATGAGTTCTTTTCTGATATGAAATAGCCTGACTTGAAATACAGCAGGCTGTTTTTTTTTTTTTTTTTTTGGTCAAGAAGAGAGGAATAGGAGTTCAGTTGGTTCCTGTGAGAAATGAGATGCTTTTTCTTTTCTGTCTGCTTGCTTTGTGTTGGTTGCAAGCTTTCTGATTTAGGACCTTTGAGGTCTTGAGTTACTGCCTTCATCTTCAGTGTGAGAGAAAACTAACCCCAGCAGAAGTGATGAAATAGAACTCTGGCTCTGAAAGGAAAAAACCACAGTAGGAGCTCCTGAGGTTATTAAAATGGAATTAAGTGGTAGCTGGAATAACCAGTCACTAAGGGCAATTTTCAATAAAACTGGAGCAGACAGTTTTTATTTAAATTTGATTTATTTTTAAGTTCAAATGCTTTTAAAACAGATTATTTCCTATTTATTTCCTAGTTAACATTCCTACCTCATCGCTTCTGAGCAAAAGTTTCCAGTGTCAAGAATGGTGCTGGCTGACTACTGGCACTCAGTTTGTCATTGTTGTTCCGTCACCAAGTTGTGTCTGACTCTTTTAACCCCGTGGACTGCAGCATGCCAGGCTCCCCTGTCCTTCACTATCTCCCAGCATTTGTTCAAATTCATGTCTGTTGAGTCGGTGATGCTATCTAACCATCTCATCCTCTGCCACCCCCTGCTCCTTTTGCCTTCAATCTTTCCCAGCATCATGGTTTTTTCCAATGAGTTGGTTCTTCATATCAGATGGCCAACGTGTTAGAGCTTCTACCTTAGCATTAGTCCTTCCAGTGAATATTCAGGGTTGATTTTCTTTAGGATTGACTAGTTTGATCTCTTTGCCATCCAAGGGATTCTCTAGAGTCTTCTCCAGAACCATAATTAGAAAGCATGGGCCTTAAGCGCTCAACCTTCTTTATGGTCCAACTCTCACATCTGTACATCGACTATTATAAAAACCATAGTTTTGACTATATGGACTTTTGTCGGCAAAGTGATGTCTCTGCTTTTTAAGATGCTGTCTAGGTTTGGTACTCAATAAATATTTACAAAATGGCTGAATGGATGAATGAAAGTATATCAAACTTAATTCCCAGTAGGCAGTATTTCTCAAAAAATATTAATAATGATTTGTGTCATCTAATTGAAGAAGCTCCTTCACATTTGTGATTTTAACTGAGTCTTATAGCTAAGACATTAGCTAATATATGATTATTTTATTCAATAAGATTAAATATATATGTATAACTATATATTATGTATATTAAATGCATATGTATAAGTGAATCACTTTGCTATATACCTAAAACTAATACAACATTGTTAATCAACTATGTTCCAATATAAAAAAATTTTTTTTTAATGTAAGCAAGAGATTAAAGAGCTCAGATTAAGTAACATAAATGGCAAGTAGGAAATGGTATGACTTCCCTGGTGGCTCAGTGGTAACGAATCTACCTGCTAATGCAGGAGACGAGGGTTTGATCCCTGGGTCAGGAAGATACTCTGGAGAAAGAAATGGCAATCCACTCCAGTATTCTTGCCTAGGAAATCCCATGGAGAGAGGAGCCTGGTGGGCTACAGTCCATGGAGTCTCAAAAGAGTCAGACGTGACTTAGCCGCTAAACAACAACAACAAATACTGGACGCTGAGTATGTTCTCCTTGCAGTAGGGCTTCAGAACTGCGGAAGCCACTGCTTTGCAAGGGGTCCTGGTCGAGATTCTTGGAGTCACTTCCACTCATTCTTCCTCCCTGTGTCTGCATCTGCTGCTCTCCCAGATGACTTGGTTTCTGTCTATTAGCAGCGCCTGGGCCGCCTTTAGCAGGCTGTTTTCTTTTCTTTTCATTGTGGGAAAATCAACATAACAGAAAATTACCACTTTAACCATTTTTCAGTCCATGGTTCACTGTATATGGCAATGGCACCCCACTCCAGTGCTCTTGCCTGGAAAATCCCATGGACGGAGGAGCCTGGTGTGATGCAGTCCATGGAGTCGCTGAGAGTTGGACACGACTCAGTGACTTCACTTTCACTTTTCACTTTTATGCATTGGAGAAGGAAATGGCAACCCACTCCAGTGTTCTTGACTGGAGAATCCCAGGGACAGCGGAGCCTGGTAGGCTGCCGTCTATGGGGTCGCACAGTCAGACATGACTGAAGCGACTTAGCAGCAGCAGTGCAACCGTCACCACCATCCTTATGCAGAAATGTTTCATTATCGCAAACAGAAACTCTATCCATTTGGGAAGTTCACAACTGCCTCCTCTTCGCCCCTGGCAACCACTATTCTAATTTCTGTCTCTATGCTTTTGACTATCTAGGGACCTCATACAAGTGGAATCATGCAGTAGGAGTTGTCTTCTTATATCTGGATTATTTCACTTATCCTAACGCCTTTCAAGTTTATCCACGTTGTAACGGGTGTCAGAGTTTCCTTCTTTTTTAAGGCTGAATGTGTGTAGACCACAAGTTTATCCATTCATTCTCGATGGATGCTTGGGTTAAAACAAGAAAAGGTGAAAGGGGGTTTCAAGGAAGACACTGGAAGGAAAGAATGACAACCTTGGGGAGATGACCACTCCAATTACTCACAACAAATCATCCTATGACTCAAAGGCTAAAAACAATCATCATCATCAATGATCTCACGGCTTCTTTGGGTGACCACTCAAAACAGGGAACAGCAGGGGCAATTAGTCTCTGCTTCAAAATGTCTGGGATCTAAGCTGGAAGACCCAAAGGCGTGACTGGCACAAGGAGATCTGCCCTGAAAGTGGCTCTCTCACATGGCGGGCAAGTTGGTTTCTCTCCATGCTGAGCTCTACCGTTATGCTTAAGAGCCTTAGGACGTTGCACTGGTCACAAAGGCAGCTCTGATTCAGTGTGGGAGATGTCATGCAAAGGTGTGGGGTCATCTTGGACACCAGCTATGCAAACTTTGTTGTTGTTTAGTTGCTAAGTCGTGTCCAACCCTGTGGGACCCTATGGACTACAGCTCACCAGGCTCCTCTGTCCATAGGGATTCTCCAGGCAAGAATACTGAAGTGGGTTGCACAGTCAAAGAAAATAAGGTCAAAGTCCAGGATTTCTTTTTCACATTCATTAGGATATTAGGGAGAATCTTAGGTTAATTTTACATTACCTCCTGGTTCAGAGGAATTATTTCTGCTACACTGTGACTTTTAAGACAGTGGTTTCCAAACATTTGTCTGAAACCAATTTTGATTTTTTTGTAAAGGACCTTTATGCAACTGAAAAGACTGTCCAATATTCCAAGGTTATTTCCTGTCTACCTATCCTGTGTGTTAAGAAGTGGTTGGAGGAGACTATTTGCAAAGGAAAGCCCCACCACCCTGGGCTGGCACCCACCTGCTTTTGGAATGCAACTAGTGTTTGCATTCCCCAAACACTTGGAATCCCTTTGCTACTTTTCAGTCTTGCGGTCCCAGCCCCCCTGCCCCGCAGGGCGGTGTTCACTATAGCATCTGTCAGTACAGGGTACCTGAGGGCAGAGAAGTCCTCACTTCAGGGGTCTCTATGCAAACACAATGTAGATTTTTGCCCAGTTAGCAAACACAACCAGAGTTTTCTTGGTGTGGTGCCTTCAGTTTTAAAGAGGCTTCTAAAACTGGTGGCCCATGGAACAAAATTTTTTAAAAATTCAAAAAATTAAAAAAAACAGGCATTAAAAGAGCAAAGCACATAATGAAATGCCCCTAGAAAACCAAAAAGGTAAAACAACATAAAAAGTGAGGAAACTGTCTCATCTCAGTCTATGAGATCCTTTCAGTATATAAAACAGTCTGTGTTCCTAGCATGCTGCATGCTGGATTTGCCAACAAATGTCTTCTTTTTCTATCTTCCTTCTACTCATCTTTCTACTCTTAACAGAATTAAGTGGATGCTAGAACACACTGGGTTCAGGAAACCAGTTAAGGTAGCTGAACATGATTCTTCAGTAGATAAAAAAAGTTAAGCTACCAGATTTGTAATGTATCATGAACGATGAAAATATCACTTCAAAGTATACTTTTCTTACTATAAAATGCTAATTTTCCCTCTATAGTTGTCAGTGCCTCCAAATTAATGGGCACTATTAGCTGCAAAACATCTCAAGAAGCAATGGAAATTAATTTCCATTAGTCACAAACGAACAGTCAACTACCACCTGCCTTATAAGACAATAAGTTTTGAATGCTCCATTTTTGTCCTCAGTTACATGTTCAAAGTCAGATGGTGAAAAAAAGTTACTTAAGATATCCAGAAAAATATTAAAACTGCTTTGAACGTGAAATGACCAAAGGGGATTTCAGATTTTCCATTGCAATGGGATAAACAGGGAGGTTATGAGGATGGTTTAACTGAGGTGAGTTTTCCAGAGTCACCAGGTTGGTGACTCAGATGGTAAAGAATCTGCCTGCAGTGTGGGAGACCCGGCCTCCATTTCTGGGTCGGAAAGATCCCCTGGATAAGGAAATAGCAACCCATTCTAGCATTCTTACATGCAGAATTCCATGGACGGAGAATCCTGGAGGGCTACAGTGCGTGGGGTCGGAAAGAGTCAAACGCATTTAGTAACGAACATTCACTTGCACTTTCCACAGTTACAGCAGCATAAGTTGAATGATAAAGGGAATTCATTTCTTTAAGATGGTTAAGGTCTCTAAGAAGAATTTCTCTAAGGTTTCAAAAGGTTGAGCATAAAGATATGAATGCTGATTAAACATAATACTTAGACAAACAGCCAGGTGGTGCTTCCCAATAGTCTCATAGCTACTGGGATGAACTGAAATTTCTGTAAGGAAAACAAATCTTGAGTTTCTCTAGTTTTGTGAATTTATATTTCACATGGACTTGAAGAATGGAACACATTCAGAATGACTTTTTCTAAAGTGGGAAAACAAAAGCAAAACACAAGGGCTGGGAAAGCAAACTGATGGATAAATAGACAAGAAGCAAAATCAATACATCATTACTGTGTGTCTTTTGTTCCGTTAATAATCATGCATTTGTTTAAGTTTTGCAAAACTTATCTCTGGGTAAATGTGTGCAGAGCTAATTAGCAAATAGATTACATACACATTTTGTTGTTTAGTCACTAAATCTGACTCTTTTGTGACCCTGTAAACTGTATCCTGCCAGGTTCATTTGTCCATGGAATTCTCCAGGCAAGAATACTGGAGTGGGTTGCCATGCCCTCTTCCAGGGATTTTCCCAATCCAGGGATCAAACCTATGTCTCCTGCATTGGCAGGCGGATTCTTGACCGATAAGCCATCAGTGAAGCCCTATGTATACACACGAGTACATGTATGTGTGTATATATACACACAATCTATGCCTTTGTATACATATAATCTATGTGGCATATATGTAGATGCCATTTTCCTTAATAAAGCCAAATCTAGGACTGTCAAGGTTCCCCCTATAGGAAGATAGTCCTTTATGAATTAACCAAGTGAGCCAGAAGTCACCCTGAATTTCCTTGGTTTCTCTTTTTCTTCTTTCCCACTTGTGGGAACTAACCTTAAGGAAAGAGGGATGCTGTGGTCCATTTTTATAATCTTATTCATTACTAGATTCAAAGAACTTTCCTTTGATTCCTTCTGAAGCATAAACTCTTCTTTTGATTCCTTCAAACCTCCTCCTAGAGTTCTAAAAAGTACCAAATGGAAAGTGAAAGGGGAGCACTCAGACAGGAAATAAAGGCAGTGACCCCCAAACAGAGCATTGGGATTTAGGAGCATTCATTTTGGGTAAGACTCTCTAACTCTCCATGAGATTCCGGGGAAAAAGGCTTTCTCATTTTCAGGTTCTCAGCTTGTTTCTAAGGGGCACCATTTTTAATATTCACACTCCTTTTGGGCTCAAATAAACTGATTTCTTTCACAGTGATGATGGAGACAGATTCACTTCTTCTTTTTCACCTGCAGCTGAGCTTTCTGCTTCATCCTAAGTGATTGGCAAAGGAATGACTTCATCTGCAAGACCCTACCCTTTCTTTAGCATGTGAGAAGTCACTTCAGTTGTGTCTGACTCTTTGAGACCCCATGGACCATAACCTGCCAGGATCCTCTGTCCATGGGATTCTCCAGGCAAGAATACTGGAGTGGGTTGAGGTTTCCTCCTCCAGGGCATCTTCCTAAGCCAGATCTCTTTTGTCTTCCGCAGTGGGAGGTGAGTTCTTTACCACTAGCGCTACCTGTTCAGCTGAGCTCAGTCATGTCCGACCCGTTGTCACCCCATGAACTGCAGCACACCATGCTTCCCTGTTCATCACCAACTCCTGGAGCTTGCTCAAACTCATGTCCATTGAATTGGTGATGCCTTCCAATCATCTCATCCTCTGTTGTCCCCTTCTCATGCCTTTAATCTTTCTCAGCATCAGGGGAAGTCCCTCTTCTAGCACGAGAATATCTAAATCCAGTAGGTAACACAGGAACCTGGTTATCAGTGAAAAAATAGATTAACCTCAAAGCAGAAAGTAACATGAATTACAAACTCAAGTCATACCCTGAGAGTATAGTAAAATCATTGCAAACTAATTATTTCCTTTACTTAGGAATTCAATAGGATATCCCTTTAAACCATCAATTATCCTTACTAAGATGGACTGGAATGGGTGAATTAAACTCTGATGACCATTATATCTACTACTGTGGGCAGGAATCCCTTAGAAGAAATGGAGTAGCCATCATAGTCAACAAAAGAGTCCAAAATGCAGTACTTGGATGCAATCTCAAAAATGACAGAATGATCTCTGTTCGTTTCCAAGGAAAACCATTCAGTATCACGGTAATCCAAGCCTATGCCCCAACCAGTAATGCTGAAGAAGATGAAGTTGAACAATTCTATGAAGACCTACAAGACCTAGAACTAATGCCCAAAAAAGATGTCCTTTTCATTATAGGGGACTGGAATGCAAAAGTAGGAAGTCAAGAAATGCCTGGAGTAACGGGGAAATTTGGCCTTGGAGTACAGAATGAAGCAGGGCAAAGGCTGATAGACTTCTGCCAAGAGAACGGACTGGTCATAGCAAACACCCTCTTCCAACAACACAAGAGAAGGCTCTACACATGGACATCACCAGATGGTTGACATCAAAATCAGACTGATCATATTCTTTGCAGCCAAAGATGGAGAAGCTCTATATAGTCAGCAAAAACAGGACCGGGAGCTGACTGTGGCTCAGATCATGAACTTCTTATTGCCAAATTGAAACGAAATTGAAGAAAGTGGAGAAAATCACTACACTATTCAGGTATGACCTAAAATAAATCCCTTATGACTATACAGTGGAAGTGAGAAATAGATTTAAGGGCCTAGATCTGATAGACAGAGTGCCGACGGACAGAGGTTCATGACATTGTACAGGAGACAGGAATCAAGACCATCCCCAAGAAAAAGAAATGCAAAAAAGCAAAATGGCTGTCTGAGGAGGCCTTACAAATAGCTGTGAAAAGAAAGGAACCGAAAAGCAAAGGAGAAAAGGAAAGATATACCCATTTGAATGCAGAATTCCAAAGAATAGCAAGGAGAGATAAGAAAGCCTTCCTCAGAGATCAATGCAAAGCAATAGAAGAAAACAATAGAATGGGAAAGACGACCGATCTCTTCAAGAAAATTAGAGATACCAAGGGATCATTTCATGCAAAGATGGGCTCAATAAATGACAGAAATGGTAGGGACCTAACAGAAGCAGAAGATATTAAAAAGAGGTGGCAAGAATACACAGGAGAATTGTACAAAAAAGATCTTCACGACCCAAATAATCACAATGGTGTGATCACTCACCTAGAGCCAGACATCCTGGAATGTGAAGTCACGTGGGCCTTAGGAAGCATCACTACGAACAAAGCTAGTGGAGGTGATGGAATTCCAGTTGAGCTGTTTCAAATCCTGAAAAACGATGGTGTGAAACTGCCACATTCAATATGCCAGCAAGTTTGGAAAACTCAGCAGTGGCCACAGGACTGGAAAAGGTCAGTTTTCATTCCAATCCCAAAGAAAGACAATGCCAAAGAATGTTCAAACTACTGCACAATTGCACTCATCTCACATGATAGTAAAGTCATGTTCAAAATTCTCCAAGCCAGGTTTCAGCAGTATGTGAAACCTTGAAATTCCTGATGTTCAAGTTGGTTTTAGAAAAGGCAGAGGAACCAGAGATCAACTGCCAACATCTGCCAGATCATCGAAAAAGCAAGAGTCCCAGAAAAACATCTATTTCTGCTTTATTGACTATGCCAAAGCCTTTGACTCTGTGGATCACAATAAACTGTGGGAAATTCTGAAAGAGATGGAAATACCAGACCACCTGACCTGCCTCTTGAGAAACCTATATGCAGGTCAGGAAGCAACAGTTAGAACTGGACATGGAACAACAGACTGGTTCCAAATAGGAAAAGGAGTACGTCAAGGCTGTACATTGTCACCTTGCTTATTTAACTTCTATGCAGAGTACATCATGAGAAACGCTGGGCTGGAGGAAGCACAAGCTGGAATCAAGATTGCTGGGAGAAATATCAATAATCTCAGATATGCAGATGACACCACCCTTATGGCAGAAAGTGAAGAGGAGCTAAAGAGCCTCTTGATGAAAGTGAAACAGAAGAGTGAAAAAGTTGGCTTAAAGCTCAACATTCAGAAAATGAAGATCATGGCATCCAGTCCCATCATTTCATGGCAAATAGATGGGGAAACAGTGGCTGACTTTATTTTTCTGGGCTCCAAAATCACTGCAGATGGTGACTGCAGCCATGAAATTAAAATACGCTTGCTCCTTGGAAGGAAAGTTATGAACAACCTAGATAGCATATTAAAAATCAGAGACATTACTTTGCCAACAAAGGTCTGTCTAGTCAAGGTTTTCCTGTGATCATGTATGGATGTGAGAGCTGGACTGTGAAGAAACTGAGTGCTGAAGAATTGATGCCTTTGAACTGTGGTGTTGGAGAAGACTCTTGAGAGTCCCTTGGACTGCAAGGGGATTCAACCAGTCCATCCTGAAGGAAATCAGTCCTAGGTGTTCATTGGAAGGACTGATACTGAAGCTGAAACTCCAATACTTTGGCCACCTGATGTGAAGAGCTGACTCACTGGAAAAGATCCTGATGCTGGGAAAGATTGAGGGCAGGAGGAGAAGGGGATGACAGAGGATGAGATGGCTGGATGGCATTATCGACTTGATGGACATGGGTTTGGGTGGACTCTGGGAGTTGGTGATGGACAGGAAAGCCTGGCATGCTGCTGTTCATGGTGTCACAAGGAGTCAGACACAACTGAGTGACTGAACTGCACTGAACTATCCTTATTTTGATGTTATCATTGTACTTATCATGACAGGGACCTTAAAATTAAGACTAAAGATGCTTGACATTTCATAGCAGTCTGACTTCTAGGGAGCTGAGGTCCTCTGATGCTGGATGGTGTCAGCAAAGTTCATCTCTCCTATAAACCTATTTGGTAAAGATTTCATGGTAATTTAACTATTGAATGCAAGTTTCCAGTTGTTTTGAATCAGGAAAGTGAAAGTGTTACTCACTCAGTCATGTCTGACTCATGTGACCCAATAGACTATATAGCCTGGCAGTGTACTCTGTCCCAGGGAATTTTCCAGGCAAGAATACTGGAATGGGTTGCCATGCCCTCCTCCAGGGGATCTTCTGAACTCAGGGATCAAACCTGGGTCTCCCGCACTGTGGGCAGACTATTTACCATCTGAGCCACCAGGGAAGCCCATTGAATCAGAGGAAAAAATACTATCTCAGTTCCTGGGACAGGGAGTTAGAGTAGTTGCTTTTAAGCAGAGGAGTTAAAGGCAAGTTCTGGAAAGTCTGCATTAAGATATATGATGGACACACAGGTAAAACATTAGAGACACAGGTTAACTGAGCAAAGGCAAACAGTCCTGGCTTCATTATGGAGATCAAACCTAGAACCACCACGGCCAACTCCAGAGAGAATAGGCAGGGCAGAAGGAATTTTACTGGAAGGAGAGGGAGGGTGCACAGTAGCTTTTGCTTCTGTGATGGGGTCTAGAGAGCGTGGACTTGGCTTCTTGCCCCAGATGAGCAGGGAAGTCCAGAATGCACATGGCCCACTTTACAGGGATCTGAGTTTCTCAGGCTCTTCTGCACCGCTGGGGGCTTTGCTAGTAGATGGGGGCCCCAAGGAGGCTCTTGGACCAGGTGTGAGCTACAGGCTCACCTACTGAACAGAGGGTAGAGCCTGTTTTACCAAAAGCATGTGGACTGAGGGGAAGAACTGGCTGGCTGTCAAGAGGAAAGTCTGCAAATCCGAAAAACACAAAACAGATTTCTACTGTCACAACTGCTGAGGATCAGCTAATGATTCATTAACCAACTAGTTAGGACCCCAGGTAGAGTGACTCATCAGCTTTGACTACCTCTGATCCATCACTCTTACTTCTGGGATGCGGTCGAGGTCTTTGTGCCGGAATCCACTCTGGTACAAATGAGGTGGGGGATGTCGTATTAGAAATGAGTCGCTATTCTAGAAATGCAATCGTTCACTCCTACTAGTGATGCTGAACACAGAGGGCAAAATGAGTAATCTGGGCTCCTGGAAAATCAATACGTGCACAGACAAGTATTGTGTGTAAACTATACTTTCCTTTCAACTGATAAAAGGAATCCTGAAAAGCAGGCTTTCACAAAACAAACAAAATCCTTTCCGCAGGGACATCTTCTCTTTCATCTTCTGATTGTGTGTCCTGGCCAGGAGGGCCCAGGTCTCAATGTGCCCTCCCTCCTTGCCCCCTCACTGGCCTCTGCTTCCACCTCACTAGGTCTGTTCCCTTCCCTGGTCCCTTAGCAGGGCATCCCCCAGGATCTGCGCCTCGGTCTTTCCCACCAGACAGCTCACGGCCTTTCTGCCTTCATCACTTTCTCCATGTCTCTGACTCCCAAGGGCCATTCTCAGCTCTAACCTTGGTGCCCCTGATGGCAGGAGCCGAGGTGCCAGCAGAGAGGCAGTGGTGGTAACAGTGGGCCCTTCCCTAAGCCAGGAAATGTCCCAAAGACTTCAAGGTCTTAACATATTTCACCTTACCACTTTATCAGGAAGGTGCTTTTACGATTCCTGTTTTAAATACATGGACACCGAGGGCAGGGCAGGTGAACATCACACCCGGAATCATGACTGGCTAAGAGTCCTTTCCCCCATGTATTGGATGCCCTTTATAACCCAGACCTCTTCTCCTCCTCCCGTGGGAGGGGAGAGCAGGCAGGGCTGCCCAAGATCATCGCCTGGGGTCAGAGGGGAGAACAAGTGCATCTCTACTTAACTGATACAACCAAACAAAACACAGCAGTTCAGAACGATCATATTTTCTCTACACACTGGTGCTGGCCTCTCACTGAGTCCACATTTCAGATGACGGTGTCTTTTTTATTGGAACTCACAACATGCCAAGAATGACAGTGAGCACTGCAGACAGTGACTGTAGCCATGGGATTAAAAGATGCTTGCTGCTTGGAAGAAAAGCTATGACAAACCTAGACAGCATATTAAAAAGCAACAAAGGTCCGCACAGTCAAAGCTATGGTTTGCCAACAAAAGTCTGCATAGTCAAAGCGACGGTTCTTCCAGTAGTCATGCATGGATGTGAGAGGTGGACCATAAAGAAGGCTGAATGCTGAAGAACTGATGCTTTTGAACTGTGGTGCTGGAGAAGATTCTTGACAATTCCTTGGATAGCAAGGAGATCAAACCAGGCAGTCCTAAAGGAAATCAACCCTGAATATTCATTAGCAGGACTGATGCTGAAGCTGAAGCTTCGATGCCTTGGCCACTTGGTGTGAATAGCCAACTCACTGGCAAAGAACACTGATGCTGGAGTTTGCTCAGATTCCTGCCCATTGAGTCGGTGATGCTATCTCACTATTTTTATATAGTTTTTTTTGTAGTAATCCTTCCTAAGGACCACTTGACTTCACACTCCAGGATGTCTGGCTCTAGGTGAGTGATCATACCATCGTGGTTATCCCGGTCATTAAGACCTTTTCTGTATGATTCTTCTGTGTATTTTTGCCACCTCTTCTTAATCACTTCTGCTTTTGCTTGGCCCTTACCATTTCTGTCCTTTATCATGCCCATCCTTGCATGAAATGTTCCCTTGACATCTCCAATTTTTTGAGGAGATCTCTGGTCTTTCCCATTCTATTGCTTTCCTCTAATTCTTTGCATCATTCATTTAAGAAGGTGTTCTTATCTCTCCTTACTATTCTCTGGAATTTTACATTCAGTTGGGCATATCTTTCCCTTTCTCCTTGCCTTTCACTTCTTTCCTCAGCTACCATTTTGCCTTCTCGCATTTCTTTTTCTTTGGGATGGTTTTGGTTACTGCCTCCTGAATGATATTAACAACTTCCATCCACAGTTCTTCAGGCACTCTATCCACCAGATCTAATTCCTTGACTCTATTGTTACTTCCACCGAATACTCATAAGGGATTTTATTTAGGTCATAGAGTAACTGCCCTCTACTCTTCCCCAGTTGCATACTGGACATATTCTGACCTGGGGGGCTTATCTTCCCGTGTCATATCTTTTTGTCTTTTCATACTGGTCATGAACCATCCCTTTCATGAATCACAGCCTTGTTGTTGTGAAGAGGCTTGCATAACTCAGTGAAGCTATGAGCCACCATGGAAACTGCAACCTAGATTTTCCCAATGATATTAATGGGGCTTCCCAAGTGGCTTAGCTGTAAAGAATCCACCTGCCAAAGCAGAAGACGCAGGTTTGATCCCTGGATTGGGAAAGTCCCCTGGAGAAGGCAATAGCAACCTACTCCAATACTCTTGCCTGGGAAATCCCATGGACAGAAGAGTCTGGTGGATTGCAGTCCATGGGACCAGAAAAGAGTTGGACATGACTTAGTGACTAAACAACAACAATGATATTCATAAGCAGTCTTTCTTAATAATATCTACTAATATAAAACCCAATAATAATTTTAGTAAGACACTAGGTAATTCTTTAAAAGTTCATAGTCTTAGATTATTGGTCGAATACTGTGGCTTGAAGCAAAACATGGAGAACAAGTATGACAGAGCCAAGTGAAAGTCCAGTTGCTAACGTGGGCCCAAATTCAGCATCAAGGATGTGTCACTGTATTTATTTAATCTGTTACAATGAATAACAAAAAGAATATAGAGTTTCATTGTGAATCATGTTTGCAAAATGTTAGATTCCTTTATCATGTTTGAAAAACTGATTTTGAGATGGTGTACATCAAGGATTATGATACCCTGAAACAGGATTAATCAAACTTGACCAAAAGACGCTATTCATGACGCAGCCTACACATTAAGCCATGTCAGTAAATGTATTAGCCATGACTTTTTCTTCTTTCATGGACAAGAATATTTGTAATACCATCAGTATGCCAGGTATACATGCGTATTGCTTTTTTTCTGGTTATTTCATCAATCACATCTTCAAAATAAAGACGCTATGAATGATCACTTCCAATGTTACTGAGTCCTTTCATATAAGTTCATTTTAAGATTTATACAACCTACATGTTTAAAAAAACATGTATTAAACTCAATATCTGGCATAGCACCAACAACATAGTAGCTGCGATGATACTTAAGAAATTCACATCTTATGGAAGATAATATGCAATTAACAAATAGTTCTCAGCCTGGGCTGCTATGAAGTAAATATTATATAAAAACTTTTTTCAAAGTGATTGCTGACTTAGGGAAATCAAATTCGATCACCTCTTTGTATAAAAGTTTTTTGTGCATTTTTTTTGTTGGAATACACAAGAGCAGTTGAAAGTGGAAAGTCCAAAGTTTTGCTCTGATCTATACGATTCAGCTAAGCAAGCTTAAAAAAGCCAGCTACTTAGAATGAATCCTTTCATATTCTATGACTTAGAAAAATTCTTCCAAAAATTAAAAAAGAATATACATATATAATTTCATATATGTATATATATAAACTGAATCACTTTGCTGAACAACTGACACTAACACTGTAAATTAACTATATTTGAATTAAAAAAAAAAGCCTAAATATATACACACACCTAAGTCATCAAAACACCAAAAGGAAAAAGAAAAGATAACAGGAAGCTTCTGGTTTCCAGTCTAAAGACTGAATTGGGGCTGTCTTGATTTCAAATTCTTATTTTGAAATAGGAGGTTTGCTTCAAAATTCCTCATTGAAACTCGTTAATAGAAAAAAGACACTGGTCTGCAATAAGATGAATAAGCCACATATTAGAAAAGAAAGAAAGAGAAAACAAAGCAAAGACCACACATGCCCTAAGCAATTATCAGGCGGACCAGACCTATTTAGATAATCTGTATCAGTACCTTCATTCACTCCTACACATAGCAAACTGGTGCTTTCCCTCGTCCTCCAAGAAAATCATGAAAGATGGTATGCAATTTCCATTTCCTTTTTATAAATATAAATGTCCATGCAAATATGTGCCTAAGAGTGTGGAGTCTAGCCTGCATATACATGGGTCAATTTTTCCAATTCTCCACTTATTTAAGCCACAAAATGTGCAGATATCAGTTTCCTCCCACAAAGGAGAATTACATCAAAGACGTAAGGAAAAGTGCTTTGAGAATTGTAATGTGCTCTAAAAATATGTTTGCAATGGTAAAGAGGCTTACATGGTTGGCTATTTTATAATACATAAAAAACGTTAACACACTGTCTCCAAAAATGTATGTATAAAAGTTGGAAAGAAGCCTAAAAGCTGGAAAAGTTTAAATCATAAATTATAATGCTGAGATAAACTACTCTGAACCCCAGACATAAGAGATATTGGTTCTAGTAATACTCACTTAGGAAGGACCAAAGTTCATTCTTCAAAAGAAGATGCAAAAATGCTATCATAAAAGAAGCATTAGATTGTGGACTACAATTTTAGACTTGGGATGTCTCAATTAAATCTGAACATTCTGACACATTCCTTTATTTAAAAAAAAAAACTCTACAAGAAAGGCATTATTGTATTTTATATACTCATTTCACATGATGCCAGGTTATTAGTTCTCTTTACATGAAGCCATAATTATTCAGTTCGGGTTCTAGATCTGGTTCTGTTTCCTTTGCTTGTATCTGACCTTAGGATGGTGGTACAGTATTTTTTTTCAGAAGTGACATCTATTTAAAGCCAATGCTTAGCATTCTTTTTTTTTTTTAATGGAAGATAATTGCTTTACAGTGTTGTGATGGTTTCTGCTACAACAATGCTAATCAGCCATAAATACATATACATATATATGTGTGTGTGTGTATATATATTTCCTCTTTCCTGAGCCTCCATCCCCACCCCCATATCCCACCCTCCAGGTCATCAGAGAAGGCCAGGCTAGCTTCCTCGTGCTATACAGAAGCGTCCCAGCAGCTGCCTTACACACATAGTGTATATACATGTCAGTGCTACTCTCTCAAATCATCCCAACACCTCCTTCCCTCATTGTGTCCACCAAGTCGGTTTTCTGCGTCTGCATCTCTATTCCTGCCCTGCAAACAGGTTCATCAGTACCATTTTCTAGAGTCCATGTGTGTGTCCTAAGTCGATTCAGTCGTATTTGACTCTGTGATCCTATGGACTGCTGCCCACTACACTCCTCTGTCCATTGGGAATCTCCATGCAAGAATACTGGAGTGGGTTGCCATTCCCTTCTCTAAGGGATCTTCCCAACCCGGCAATCAAAACCACATCTCTTATGTTTCCTGCATCACAGGCAGGTTCTTTACCACTGGTGCCACCTGGGAAGGCCCCTAGATTCCTTATGTATGTGTGCGTGTTAGTTGCTCAGTCATGTCCGACTCTGCCACCCCATGAAGGATACAGCCCACCAGGCTCCTCTGTCCATGGAATTCTCCAGACAAAAATACCAGAGTAGGTTGCCATTCCCCCCTCCAGGGGATCTTCTCAACCCAGGGATCGAACCCAGGTCTCCTGCACTGGAGGCAGAATCTTTACCGTACGAGCCCCCAGGGAAGCCCAGATTCCACACATATGAGTGAATATACAATATTTGTTTTTCTTTCTGACATTAGCATTCTTAAAAATAACATAGTAAACTTGCAATTCATATAACACTGATTTGGCTATAAGTTTACACCTACAAAGGATGAGTGGCCAATATACTCTTATTCACTCTCATTTCTGACAGGTGTTTCTCTTTCTTGGTTTATAGTGGGCACTCATTAAACATGTCACATAATCCATAACTTGAAAAGATGACAGTCTGATGACAATATGCTGAAAGAAGAAAAAAGACTATAAAAGGGATAGCAATATAAAATGAAAAGGATATGTCATTTAATAAAAGTATAACACATTTAATACATAGTATGAAATAAAGAAGCTAAGCTGTAGTGAGAGAAACATAAATTTGGATTCCTATTAGGCCAAATTCCCCTAATGTGAAAATTTAAAAACCTCTTCACTGAAGATTATATACTTATCCTCAATTTATATTTTAAATGTTAAATAAAGTACTGCCAATTCAATTATGTATTTTCCTATCTAGCATTTCCTAAAGAGTGTGCTAATGTTCTATTTCTACATGTTTTCAATAACATATTTAGAAAGAATATTTAAAAACAGAGAGCTTTGGAGAAGGGATAGATTGGGGGTTTTGGATCAGCAGATGCAAACTATTATATACATGATGGATAAACAACAAGTTCCTACTATATGGCATAGAGAACTATATTCAATATACTGTGATAAACCACAATGGAAAAGAATATAAAAAAGATTATATACATATGTATAATTGAATCACTTTGCTATACAGCAGAAACTAACATATTGTAAATGAACTATATCCCAGTACAGCAAAATTTCAAAATAAATAAATAGAGACCATTATGTTATCTGAAGAGCATTCTACCCACACTTGCCAAGAATACCAAAGGATTTAGGGCACATTTCCGGACAAAGACGATAGAGATCCATGTTTCGACTGAAAGCCTAGAGGAACAGGATGCTGAATAAAGCAAATATAAGAATTTTTCTTATTTCTAGTAGTTAACAGTGAACACTTACTATAATTCTCCTTTACAATGGAAGTTTTACCTCATACGATATTTAACATAAGCCCTCCAAGTAGGCTTGAACTGTGCTAAAGAAGCTATCTTAAAGAATACCATAAAACGTCCCCATTCTGCCTTTTATGTATGTAGAGGTGATTTCTTTTTACGAAAGAATCTATGCAAACCCCTCAATACAGTACACTTGCATTGTGTGCTCTATCAGAGAAAATACCCGAAAATTCCTTGAGATGAATTTTAAGTATACCACCAGAATCAAGTCAGATGCCTGCTATAAAGACATACCAGGAACCTAACATATCTATAGTATTCACAGATGCAGATATGTATTTATGGGACTCTGCATAAATCAAATGCCTATGAAGAAAACATCATTTAACTCTACAGGAATTCAATTCCAATTTCAGAAGTAGAGCTTCACTAAAGCCTTGGCCACTGTTGAAACAAGAAAGCAAAAAAAAAAAATTATCAATAATAACAACTTCTTTAATATATTATATTCAATTTTTTAATCAATGTCAAAAACAATTTCAGCCTAATGTTTATTTTCAGACACAAAAATGAAGGTAACACAGGTTTTCTAAATTTCCAATTTTTAGTGTAACCTGGTAAAAATTTTCAATTTTTAGTGTAACCTGTATACCACTTTCCACTCATGAATGGAAACATACAAGGTGACAAAGCGTGCTTCTCCTGAGACAAGAAAATACCTAGACCACACTGTCTGAAGTCAAACGATACAGCCTCCCATCCTCTGTTTCTACTGCATCACAGAAAGCTGTTCCAGATCTCACAACTAGCTGAAACCCTCAAGCACCTACAAATGTTCCGATCAAAAGATAGTCTTTGCTACTGAACTGCAGAAGGTACTAGAGATCCATGACCAACACCCATATTCCAAATCAAACAGAAGATGATGAAAGTCAACCCTTTCATCCTCAGCCAGAGACATGGATGCAATCAAGTGATGCAAAAAAACCCAAAAAACAAAAAAACAATCATGCAGTCATAGGTCTGGTTGGAATACCTCTTTAGCAGCGGTGTGGGGAGAAGAAAAGGGTGGTACCCACCTGGGATCTTTCTGAATGCTGTCGATGGATGGGGACCTGGCCAAGGTGCCTTCGGGGGGAAGGGCAGGGCCGGATTTGCTGTACGGAGACTCCACGGAAGGACAGTACTGCAGCTGTCGGTAGGGGTCCGCGTAGCTGGAGGCGGGCCCGGCGGCATAGCTGGCCCTCTGGAAGGTGGCTGCGGCGGCGCTCTGCGGGCCGTGCTGGCTGCCCGTGCGCTGCAAGGGGACGGAGTCGACACCGGGGGAGGACGGGGCTAGGGCAGGAAAGTAGGGACAGAGTAAAAAATTGAGGACCTGCTCACAGAAACGGTTCACCAGGTCTACGCAGGGGGAAAATTACACACATAAAAAAAAAAAAACAACAACAAACAACACAAGGGTTTGAAAGAATTAACAAAATTGTTACATTTGAACTAATGCATCCAAAGTTATCCACTACAATGACAATTAGCATGCTATTCCTTAGGCCCAAAACTTCGTTGGGGTTTTTCCATTCCATCTTAGGGAAGAACCTGAACGAACTTTCAGGCCAACCCAATTATTTCAGGAACAACCCTTTCATCTCTAGGATGAAAATGCCTCTGTGATGTGTTTCCTGCTTACTGACTTCCAGGAAGAGGTCTGCTCATCTGACAAGTAAACTCTGTATGGAGCTAAAACCCAGAAGAAATGGAAGGGATATTTTCCAAGGACTCATGGGCAGTGAGTTCTTCATTGTTTCAGCTGAGAAAATTCAGGCAGTGTTCGTTCAGGGGATGATAGATTAATTTTATGAAGGGTGTGAAACATATTTAGTAATGTGGTTAATTTTTCCCAAATAAGAGAAAACAAGGAAAAGTGAGGGGGCATGTGTCTGTGGGGATGGAGGCGGACATGGGTCTGTAATTAGTGCTAGAGCATTAAATGCAGGACTGGACAGTTCTTGTAAAGTTCAACACCCACAAGATTTTTATATGTCTCTTTTTCAACTTCAGCTGTCATACTAACAAATACACTTGGTGAAAGGTAGGCATGCCAGAGGCGATGAAGACCCACCCGACTGCTACGCAGACAAAATAAGGTGCTGACTTGGCTTTTCCAGAAGTATTTGCATCTTTTCAATAACGCCTAAATTGTCGGAAGATCTGACGCCAGTTACTAAAATCAGTTTGACTATTTCCAAGCTGAATTTCAGCTTTTTGTTTCCTTCCTGGGTTTTCTGGAGTCTGTTTCCTATCATTATTTTTATCTGGTTCTCAAAAATACTTGACATCTAAGATTTAGGTGACCTATACAATGAAAATAGCATCTTCCATATTAATAGAATATGATTTGTTAATAACTATTCGATCATTATCCATGATTAATATTAGTTGGTACCTTTACTTTCTAGCTCAGAACGAACATATACACACTACTATATATAGAATAGATAACCAAAAAGGACCTACCCTATAGCATAGGAAACTCTACTCAATATTTTGCAACAAACTATATGGGAAAAGAAACTGGAAAAAAGACAAATATATATATTCATATATATATATGAGACTGAACCACTTTGGTGCACTCTTGAAGCTAACACAACTTTGTAAATTAGCTAAACTTCATAAAAAATATATCCTGTGTCTAGATATGACCATTTATAACATGCAAGCTCCATACAGAATTAGATTCCAATTATCAATCACATCCTACAACTCAGACTTTTTGAGCACTACCCAGTAAATGGTGATAAAACTTATTCTCTCTCACAATAGAAGACATATTCAAAATCAAATACAAAAGAAAGAAAACAATACTAGTTTAATATTAAAGGAAGTTGAGGATTTCATGTCAAAATGATAAAAAATAAAGCTGCAAAGTGAACTGGAGAAATATATTCTAATATAAGAACTGATTTTAATTAAGAGGTCAGGGCTTCTCATTTCCAATGACCTTTTAAAACTTAATCTTATAATAACCAAAGTCAGGAGACCAGACACCATGACACAGTGAAGACAAGAAAAATATTTAAGAAAACTTTCTAAACAAAAAGTGTGTATACTCCTAAAAGACTCAGGTTTTGAAATGACAAGGGTTGCCCTGATGGATTAAGTTTCAAAGTCATTAGATTAGACTAATAAAAAATTAAGTTCACAACCAGAAAATCTGTCTTATGTCTTTATGCAGTTTTTGGAACATTTATATTTTCTCCAGAATTTTGCAAGCATGTCTAATTAAAATTCACATTTTAATATTTATGAACAATGTGCTATATGTCATGGGAACAGGGATTTAAAATTCAGGCCAGGCATAACCATGCTCTTGGAAGAACAAATGCCCAGAGGTAAACAAAGTTTCATTTTCTAGATGAGTTGCGAAAAGCCAGTCAGCAAATTGAAGGCAAAAGGGAAAACGAACGATAACCTGACATTTTTTTCAGAGAAATACAATTTTTTCATTCAGGAACTAAATATCTGTATTAAAGCTTCCTATAAAGGGTTACTAATATTAGAAAAATCATTTTCTGTACAAAATTATTTGTTACTAATACTTTAAAATACAGCGGTTAATAGGAAGGGAAGGCAAAATGGAAAGGATGATGATTTAATGCCGAAACATAAAATGTTAAAAAAAAAAGGAGACTAAAACATGACAAAATACTATTGTTAAAAATGATAAGTTAAAAAAGATATCAGAGGAATGAATGATTTTTAGGAGAAGAGGGAGTTCTCTAGCGATCTAGTGGTTAAGACTCCGCATTCTCAATTCAGGGGGAACAGTTCAGTCCCTGCTTGGGGAACTAAGATCATGTAAGCTGCAAGGGAGACTGGACCAAAAGGTGAAAGTGAAATGCAATTAACAGAGCAGGAACAAGAAGACAACGTCTCCCAGTAAGAGGAAAAGAAAAGGTGAAGGGCAGTTCATGAATGTTCTTAGGCTCAGATATATAATCTACACTGGCACTGGCCTTTTGGGGATGAAATGTCAGGGAACTCCACATTCAGAGCTTGGCTTCTGCAGCTAACAATCAGGACCACATCTGGGCTTTCCAGTCAATCATTTGTATCTGGCAAGTAACTGAGTTCTCAAAGCTCCAGTTTCCTGACCGTGAAGTGAAAAGAAGACAAGGGCCCAATGGGATGACTGTTTTAAAGGCAAGATAAGCTATTAATGCCTAGTAAGTGCAAAACATCCTGATGCCAAGAGCTGGCTCATTGCAAAAGACCCCGACGCTGGGAAAGATTGAGGGCGGAAAAAGAAGGGGACGGCAGAGAATGAGATGGTTGGGTGGCATTACCAATGTGATGGACATGAATTTGAGCAAGCTCCACGGGGGAGATAGTGAAGGACAGGGGAGTCTAGCATGCTACAGTCTATGGGGTGGCAAAGAGTCAGACACGACTCAGGGATTGAACAACTATTATTACTACTACTTAATAATGTTGAAAGGGATTCCCTGGTGGCTCAGATGGTAAAGCGTCTGCCCGCAATGTGGGAGACCTGGGTTCGATCCCCAGGTCGGGAAGATCCCCTGGAGAAGGAAATGGCAACCCACTCCAGTTTTCTTGCCTAGAAAATCCCATGGATGCAGGAGCCTGGTGAGCTACAGTCCATGGGGTCACAAAGAGTCAGACATGACAGCAACTTCACTCACTCAGACTTCACTCAATAATGTTGAAATCAGTTCATGTTAGGAAAGAGATGGGATATAACACATGGAGTAACAAGTCCTTGCCTGATATAAAGTGTGGATATCAGATTTTATAACTCCTGGAAGTGTTTAACTAGTGTGTACTCTTATTTCCTCCAACAAGCCAATACTAGAATGAATTGCCAACATCCACTGGATCATCGAAAAAGCAAGAGAGTTCCAGAAAAAACATCTGCTTTATTCACTGTGCCAAAACCTTTGACTGTGTGGACCACAACAAACTCTGGAAAATTCTTAAAGAGATGGGAATACCAGACCACCTGATCTGCCTCTTGAGAAATCTGCATGCAGGTCAGGAAGCAACAGTTAGAACAGTTCCATGCAGGTCATGGAACAACAGACTGGTTCCAAATAGGGAAAGAGAAATACAAGGCTGTATATTGTCACCCTGCTTATTTAACTTATATGTAGAGTACATCATGAGAAATGCCAGGCTGGATGAAGCACAAGCTTGAGTCAAGATTTCCAGGAGAAATATCAATAACCTCAGACATGAAGACGACACCACCCTTATGGCAGAAAGTGAAGAATTAAAGAGCCTCTTGATGAAAGTGAGAGTGAAAAAATTGGCTTAAAACTCAACATTCAGAAAACTAAGATCATGTCATCCAGTCCCAACACTTCATGGCAAATAGATGGGGAAACAGTGGAAATAGTGACAGACTTTATTTTGGGGGGCTCCAAAATCACTGCAGATGGTGACTGCAGCCATGAAATTAAAAGATGCTTGCTCCTTGGAAGAAAAGTTATGACCAAACTAGACAGCATATTAAAAAGCAGAGATGTTACTTTGCCAACAAAGGTCCATCTAGTCGAGGCTATGGCTTTTCCAATAGCCATGTATGGATGTGAAAGTTGGACTATAAAGAAAGCTGAGCACTGAAGAATTGATGCTTTTGAACTGTGGTGCTGGAGAAGACTCTTGAGAGTCCCTTGGACTGCAAGGAGATCCAACCAGTCCATCCTAAAGGAAATCAGTCCTTAATACTCATTGGAAGGACTGATGTTGAAGCTGAAACACCAATACTTTGGCTACCTGATATGAAGAACTGACTCATTGGAAAAGACCCTGATGCTGGGAAAGATTGAAGGGGATGATAGAGGATGAGATGGCTGGATGGCATCACTGACTCAATGGACATGAGTTTAAGTAAATTCTGGGAGTTGGCGATGGACAGAGAGGCCTAGCAAGCTGCAGTCCATGAGGTCGCAAAGAGTTGGACATGACTGAGCGAGTGAACAAACTGACTGACTCTTATTTCCTCCAACAACCCAATACTATAATAAACGTGCTGTCACTTTACAAGTGGGAAACAGGCACAGAGGGATGCTATAACTTGCCCAAGTTTGCCTTATATTTAGTAGAGAAGGAATTCAAAGCCTTGAACCCCACTTCCAGAGTTTATAATCATAACTACCAGCTTTATAAACTGGACCAGGTTTATAATCTCAAATATGTGCATTACTGAAGTACCTAACATAGTGAGAAAACTTAGAAAAATTCATGAGAGGCCTAAATGAAGGGAAACATCTCCCAAAAGTACAGAGAAGAGATGGGTCTATAATAAGGAACAACAACTTGAATAATATAGGAAAAAATTATTACACCTTGGTGTGCAAATTTATACCATTTCTTATTTAATTGAATTTATTGATATTTAGAAATATCTTTATTTCTGGGAAAATCAAGAATAGGATACATATACTTGTCTTAATTTTAATTTTAAAGTGTTTTGAGTCTTAGTTTAATCAGTGATATTATTATATTTTAAAAAGTGGGTAGACTATGAAATCTAAGGCAGGTAAATGATTTTCAGAAAGATCTTATTTAAAAACGACAATCACATTTGTATCATTTAACAAATGGCCTTTCAGAAGTATCATTCCTGAAGCCATAGTTTTGACTTCTCTTAGGTCACAAAACATAGGGTACCTGATGAGAATTTCAAAATATAAATTCAAATGGATATTGCACAATTCAAATAAATTAGAGACTGATCAATGCAAGGAAAAATAATGCAAAATAGCAATACAAACGGAGAGAAAAACAGACTGTTTTAAAGGGTAGATTATATGATCACGTGGGTCTTCCCAGGTGGTTCAGGGGTAAAGAATCCATCTGTCAATCAGTGCAAGAGATGCAGAAGACGCTGGTTTGTTCCCTGGGTTGGGAAGATGCCCTGGAAAAGGAACTGGCAACCTACTCCAGTATTCTTGTCTGGAGAGTCCCATGGACAGAGGAGCCTGGTGGGTGAGCTACAGTCCATGGGGTTTCAAAGGGTCAGACACAACTGAACGACTGAGCGTGTATGATCATATATAGAGGAAAATGCATGAGAAATTAACAGATCTCAAATGACGTAATGCCTTTTTTTTTTTTTTAAGCATGATGTAAAGGAATGATTTCAACAGAGAAGGACTGAATTCTCCCTTTGTGCCATGCCTGTTGAGACTGTGGTGTGGCTGAAGACTGTGATTCTCTATTAATACAGATAAGCTGATACTGATCACACAATTAACAGACTTTTTTCTTTAATGCAAAATTTCGCTTAATTTCTGTCCTGGTATATGTTTTCTCTCATTTGAGTTAGAGCTCCGTTGGCCAAATCACCCACCTTGGAGGATTACTCTACTCAACTGAATCTTCTTATGGCAAACATTTGACGTAAAGGGTACTTTGTCAGCTCTGTAAACACTCCTCTCTCATCTCACCTGCTCTGCAAACAGCCCCTTCTCCCCTCAATAAGCGCTTACAACTCAATGAACTGCACTGCTGGTCTCTTTGGGGAGATTTTTAAAGTAGCCTTTTCAGCAGTTGACTTGATACTTCACCTTTTCATGCTATTCATGAAATTATCTGTTTTCCATAGAGCTACAGAAATAAAGGTTTAGTGTGTAGAGAGAAAAGAAAAAAAAACACAAACAAACAGATATGTTGTGTTTGTCTGAAAGAAGGGAAGAAAGATCCTTTTCAATAAAAATCAAACATCCTATTTTGATGTGGAGATGGTTACATGCATTATTTACTGAAAGAGGGAAAAAAAAAGAACAGAGTAAAATACAAGACTCTGGCACGTGAAGAAACCTGGGGGATGGAATATAAAGTAGGGTTCAACAGAAGAAAGAAAAACATTTATTTATGGTTTTGTATTATTTACCTTTGCTTTTATGTATATTTATATAGATAGAAATATGAAAACATAAAATACTTTTACACATGCTATAAAATATAAAGGAAGCAAACAACAAGCTAATTAAATAATATTCCTTCTGCAAGTTTAGAAAATAAAGATGGCTGAGGTGAAAATGGGTCCAAGAACATGGCCTGTAATTTTTTTCCTTTTAGATTTTTTTTTTTTTTGATGAGGTATGTTTCTAAAATCTTTATTGAATTTTTATCATATTGCTTCTGTTTTATGTTTTGGTTCTTTGGCCATGAGGCATGTGTGATCTTAGCTTCCTGACCAGGGATCGAACCCACACCTCCTGCATTGGAAGGTGCCATCTTAACCACTGACTGCCAGGGAAGTGCCAGCCTATATCCTTGTAAAGTTATTACTTAAATAATAATGACTTTATCATTTCAGAAATGAGGAAACTTTACCTAATCTACTATATTCCCAATAGTATTACCATCTAGAACTGAACCATAAATATCTTTCCAATTTTCTGTGGTCTGCACAGGTTGATCCAAAGTAAGCTCAACGGAAAGATGTGTTCAGTCACTAAATCACGTCCGACTCTTTTCGACCCCATGCACTGCAGCGCGCCAGGCTCCCCTGTCCTTCACTGTCTCCCAGAGTTTGCTCAAACTCATGTCCATTGAGTCAGTAACGCTATCTAACCATCTCATCCTCTGTCGCCTCCTTCTCCTTTTGCCTTGAATCTTTCCCAGCATCAGGGTCAATGAAAAAATATCCAAGGGTAAATTTAACACAATTCTTTTTAACTTCATATGTCATTATGTTTGTGGAGGAGAGGCATTTAATGCAGGATTTTCAGTAGTAATGGACTCATTATTGGTGTTGATGTTGATTATTGATGTGGTTGCTTGTTGCTGTTGTTCAGTCGCTGAGTTGTGTCTGACTTTTTGTGACCCATGGACTGCAGTCCACCAGGCTTCCTGCTGTTTTTAAATTTTATCAACTGATCTACCAGCAAACACTCTGTTCTCCTTCAGCTGTAATTAGATTTTGTATTCCTACCATTTTGGTGAATTGATATAGCTAAGAATCTGGAAGCTCTCCTTGATTTTAAGATGATATTTATCGTTAGACTCATCAAAAATTTCCAACTGGGTAATAATGTATCCCTGACTTTTTAGACTTAAAAGAGGTAAAATTTTAAACTAAGAGGTTATAGAGGATCAAATCTGACTTGTTCTAATGGGAAGTAGTCATTTTTATAATTTGAAGTAACAGCATTTAATAAGTAATAAACTGTTAATATTCTACCTCTCGTGGACTCAAATGATGATTTTAATTGAAAATGTTATTTATATTTTATTGAAGAATAATAGTAAAATTTTACAAAAGTAAAGCAGATATGTAATCGCTCTTTAACTTTATGAAGTAATAGCTATTATTGCAGAAAATTAAAATTTTAAAATAATGCTTTTGCCATCCAGGCAAATATTTTCATCACATTTTTCTTCCTTTTTATATTGTAATACTTGTCAATCACATCAGGATATTTAGCAGATTTTCCCCTTGCTATGTACCTATGATAATTCATTCTTTATTACAAGCTGACACATTCACCATAGAAAGCTTGTTTCCTCCACTCAGGATCACATTTATCTGAAAGGAAATTCACAGGACTAGCATCTCAGCAGATGTTGGCCACTTTTGCTAGTTTAGAAAGATGTTATGGGGGGTTGTCAGAGTCAAGTATTTGTGTTAATCAAACGACTCCTAAGTAAGTAGACAGTCACTGAAATGCTTGAGTTTGAAATAAAAGTCTGTGTTATTTAGTTTCAGTTTAATAGACTTCACCACACACAAATCCTTGAGTATCACACAGTCTTTGTCTGGCTGTGCTCCTTATTATATAAGTTCTGATTTGGACAAGCCCTTATCCCAGACAAAAGGTATGTTTTATTTAAACAGACACCCTAATTAAAAGAGTGCCTCTTCAAATTTTCACTGTGCAAGAAGTGAGGCCTCAGAGAGTGGGTGGTTGGTCCCAGAAGAGCAGTTGGGGGTATTTGTTCCACCATCCCACTCTTCACTCACTGGCCTGGTCTCTCTGCTGCAGGCACATGATCTGGCCTCCCCGTGCAGGGACAGAGGAGGGATGCATTTGGGGAGGTGAGTGGGGACCACTGCTGATTCAGGAACTGACCCTTTTGGGGATCACTTTGCTGCTTTGGGGCCACCATGCTGCTTCCTGTCCCAACCCCATCCGGATGCATGTAGGCCACTGCTCTACTATCTCTGCCTCACTACAAAGACCACATCCAAGCCCAGGGAGGCTGGCAGGGCATCGCAGAGCCTGCTCCCTTCTGCTGGGACTGGGTAGTGTGGAAAGGTCTGCAGGTCTTGTTGCCAACTAAAAACTGGCACTTGCCATCTGCCTCTACAAGGATTAAATCACAAGATGCTGTGACTGCTGACCTTCAACACCCCTGAAAGGAGTTCAGGGTGGAAATCTGGAATGAGGCACTCTGCTTGGGGCATAACTGGCAGAACAAATCTTCAGCTAGTTATTTTCAGGAAATGGTTTTATGAGCCCAATCTCTTCGCATCGAGAAAAGCACTAAAATCATAAATGCTGACATCTGTTCTTCACAAAAGCAGCAACCTTCTATAAAATGTGTGCTTGATTGCATGTATTCCCCTTGCACTAAAATCACACATATCCTGACTTTCCCCCATACCTCTTTGGAGAAGTTTCTCAGAGCTCTCTGAGATGCTGTCTCCCAGGTTATAGTCCTCATTTTGCCCCAAATAAAACTTAGCTCACAACTCTCATGTTGTGCTTTTTGTTGCTATTGTTGACACTGTCCAGCACTGGCTGGGGTGCCTGAGCACAAAGAGTCAGAGTGAGGTCTGGGATAGGGGCAGGAGTTACTCTTCAGGCGCTACTCCCTGGTCTAGGCATGGCCCACAGAGTGCCAGCTTGGCTGAATAAAATCCAGTTGACTTTGTGTGTGAGTTGTGAACCCTACTGTATGCATCACCATCCAGCAGCCTGCAGCAGAAAACAGGCAAGAAGTGAGATCTGCCAATCCTGATCCTCCAACATGTACACAAATGTATACAAATGCATGTATGTAAGTCTCTAACATCAAGGTTAGGTAGCTTTTTGGAGATAAAATTGCCAACATCCATTGGATCATAGAAAAAGCAAGAGAATTTCAGAAAAACATCTACTTCTGTTTCACTGACTATGCTAAAGCCTTTGACTGTGTAAATCACAATAAACTGGAAAATTCTTAAAGAGATGGGAATACCAGACCACTTTTCTCTGCCTCCTGAGAAACCTGTATGCAGGTCAAGAAGCAACAGTTAGAACCAGACATGGAACAACAGGCTTGTTCCAAACTGGGAAAGGAATACGTCAAGGCTGTATATTGTCACCTTACTTATTTAACTTATATGCAGAGTACATCATGAGAAATGCCAGGCTGGATGAAGCACAAGCTTGAATCAGGATTGCCGGGAGAAATGTCAATAACCTCAGACATGAAGATGACACCACCCTTACATAGAAAGAGAAGAGGAATTAAAGAGCCTCTTGATGGAAGTGAAAGAGGAGAGTGAAAAAGCTGGCTTAAAACTCAACATTCAAAAAACAAAGATCATGGCATCTGGTACCATCACTTCATGGCAAATAGATGGGGAAACAATGGAAACAGTAACAGACTTTATTTTCTTGGGCTCCAAAATCACTGTGGATGGTGACTGCAGCCATGAAATTAAAAGACCCTTGTTCCTTGGGAGAAAAAGCAATGACAAACCTAGACAGTGTATTAAAAAGTAGAGACATTATTTTGCCTACAAAGGTCCGTATAGTCAAAACTATGGTTTTTCCAGTATGACTATGAGAGCTAGACAAAGAAAAGGCTAAAGGCTGAAGAGCTGTTTCTTTCGAACAATTATGCTGGATAAGACTCTTGAGAGTCCCTTGGGCTGCAAGGAGATCAAACCAGTCAATGATAAAGGATATCAACCCTGAATATCCATTGGAAGGACTGATGCTGAAGCTGAAGCTCCAATACTTTGGCCACCTGATACAAAGAGCCAACTATTGGAAAAAGACCTAATACTGGGAAAAATTGAGGGCAGGAGGAGAAGGGGACAACAGAGAACAAGATGGTTGGATAGCATCACCAACTCAATGGACATGAGTTTTAACAAGTTCCAGGAGACAGTGAACGACAGGGAAGCCTGGCATGCTGCAGTCCATGGGGTCACACAGAATCAAACACCACCGAGCTGGCTGAACCACAACAATTCTTTGGTTAAGGAAAGCCCTGGGGACCTTTCTGACCACCCAAAGGTAGACTGCGCTCCTTGTCTGAGTTGGTTTCTGGGATTGAAATTAGTCTTTGTATAAAGTAACATGGAGAAGGCAATGGCACCCCACTCCAGTACTCTTGAGAGGCTAACTACAGAAGCCAAGAAGGAGAGATGGAAAAAGACGCTGTAGGTTGGGCGTAGGAGAAAAAGCTAAGTGAGAAATCACCTTTAGTGGAGAGATTTAGGAAGCTTTAACCTGTCTCATCTTCAAGGACTACAGCTGTTTCCTGCTCTTCTCCGTATAGTCATCTCAGGGTATCTCTCAGTTCTAGCACAATCTATAACTCAGGATGGCCCTCGTGGTGTCTGGAGTGAGGGAGGCCCAGGTTCAGTCAGCACAGGGGTGAGCAGGACATGGCAAGAAGAGAAGCCACAGATGATAACGCCAGATAGATGCAGAGCTGCAGCACTGGGAAGGCCAAGGGTGGACACCATCCCACAGCCCCACTCCCTGCCCAGAAAGCAGCGGAAAGATATCCTGGGAGGGGTCAGGAGTCATAGTACAACCCTGAGCTATAGGTTATCCAGGAATAAAACGAGAGCATGTGTTGTTTTCTGCTGCTCTTAATACCTAGATAGCATTCAAAAGTAGAGACATTACTTTGCCAACAAAGGTCCGTCTAGTCAAGGCTATGGTTTTTCCAGGGGTCATGTATGGATGTGAGAGCTGGACTGTGAAGAAAGCTGAGTGCCGAAGAACTGATGCTTTTGAACTGTGGTGTTGGAGAAGACTCTAGTCCCTTGGACTGCAAGGAGATCCAACCAGTCCATTCTGAAGGAGATCAGTCCTGGGTACTCATTGGAAGGACTGATGCTGAAGCTGAAACTCCAATACTTTGGCCACCTTATGTGAAGAGTTGACTTGCTGGAAAAGACCCTGATGCTGGGAGGGATATGGGGCAGGAGGAGAAGGGGACGACCGAGGATGAGATGGCTGGATGGCATCACCGACTTGATGGACATGAGTTTGAGTGAACTCCAGGAGTTGGTGATGGACAGGGAGGCCTGGCGTGTTGCAGTTCATGGGGTCACAAAGAGTCAGACATGACTGAGCGACTGAACTGAACTGAACTGAATACTTTATCTTCAGTTTTGTCTGGAACATTCATTTAGCCTTTAACATATTACCTCCTGTTACCTCGTTTTTTCATATTGTATGCCCTTTACTGAAACTAAACTGAACACGTGTGAGGACTAGGAATCAGTTTAAGCTTCTTTGGGTCTGGAGCCCATCAAGCACCCGGTTTGTCTTCAATGGATACTGACTGATAAACTATAGGAGACCATGAGGCGCTCTAGATGAAAGTGGGTATATACTTATTTAGTTTTTGAATGAAGATCTTTATAAATACAAGGTCAACCAAAATGACTGTTAAGAGTCCAGGTTCCAGGGCAAGACTGCCTGGGTGAGAAGGTTTAAAGACTGGCTCTATACAACCTGTGGAACCTCGGGGAGATCACTCAGTGTCTTTATGTTTCAGTATTCTGATCTACAAAGTGATCATCATAATACCACCTCCTCCACAGGGTGGTTCTAAAGATTAGTAAATATATTCCAAGCACTTGGAACCATCCCTGAGTGCAGCCATAAGCTCTGTGCTTTTGTCATCCTGTCTTAGCTGCTTGATGCTATGGCACCAGCTTGTAATTATAGAATTGTTTAGGACAGTACCCTTGACTTCATTCGTGAGTGATGACTCCTTGAAGACAGGCAACTAGCCTTCAATTCCTCTGCCCCACTTTCCTCAAAGTATCTCTGGAGACGATCTACAGATGGAACTGAAGGACCCCCAGCCAGTGGCCTTACTTAATGGCAGAGAGGTAAGACTGGAGGGGTACCTTGGCGACCAACCTGAACCTAAAGTCTGCAGCTCCTGAACACTTCACGTCTAATAGGCCTCCTAAGAACATGTCCTTGTCTCATAAGGAATTAGGGTATTTGCTCTGGCTCTGGAAGCTTCCTAAAGGTCTGCATCAGTAGCAGCATTAACCGTGGGGTGCATATAACACGAAGGATGTGAAAAATGACCCTCTGGATATGGGAAAGCAATCTTAAAGTGTTTCTTTATTTAATCCTGAATTTACTAGCCAGAATGTAATAATATTGTATAATACGGAGGTAATTTATAAGCGACAGATTTGTGCATGTTGCCTGCTTCAATCATGTCCGACTCTTTGGGACCCCATGGACTGTAGCCCACCAGGCTCCTCTGTCCATGGAATTCTCTAGGCAAGAATACTGAAGTGGGGTGCCATTCCTTTCTCCAGGGGATCGTCCCAACACAGGGATGGAATCCATGTCTCTTAAATCTCCTGCATTGGGAGGCAGATTCTCTACCACTACGGCCACCTGGGAAGCCAAGGGAGAGACATATACCTGAGCTAAAAGAATTTTCTCAACCATGCAGGTTCTGATAGAGACAGTCCCTGGAGTTGCACAGTAAGTCAGGGAAGGGGAAGGGCTTCTGATGAATTCAGTGTAGGAAGAAGGAGTAATCTGAGCTGGTGGGAAGGAAAGAGGGCTTGTGGCTTTATGCCCAGGAGCTGGAGCAGTGACGTTTCCCCCACCTATCTTCAAGAGACCACCCCGGCACTTCTGGCAATTTCTGTAGCCTTGTGAAAACAGCACAGTCCCTCAAAAGTGCCTCAATTTCAAAGATGTGGGCAGGAATGGCGTCTTAGGCATGTGGATGTCACACCTCAGCAGATCTCGGCCGGGGTAAGAGATTACTGTTACAGGGGAAAGGCCGGGCAAACAGACTGTCCCCTCTGAAGCACTCAGAACACTTCTGCCTTCTTTCAGAGGAGAGACAGGAGAAAAAGCACTTGTTCACTCATTCACCCTGGTTCTCCTTTGACGACTGAGGCCAGGAGGCAGCAAACTCTTCCTGTAAAGGGCCGGAAAGTGAGTATCTGCAGCTTGACTGACCATACGGTCTCTGCCACAACTATTGCCCTGGGTCACTGCAAAGTGGCAGCAACTACAGATGATCTGAAAGCAACTGGGGGTGGCCATGTACGAGCTCAGAAACTTGGATTTCATATGCTTCTTACATATCCAAAATAGTATCCATCTTTTGGTTGCAAATCATTTCATAAGGCGATGATCACCTTTAACCCACAAGCACTGCTAAGACAGGTGACCAAATGGATTTAGACCATAAGCCACAGTTTGCCAACCCCCGGCTTAAAGAAAATACTAGTTTTGTTGTTATCATTGTTTCTTTAAAAGTGTGAACATCTTTCCCTTGCCTCTAACTTGGCATTGATGAATAAAATACTTTTTTCCTCTTGCAGTTGATTTTTCATTAAGCCCCCAGAAGTTTATCAACAAGAGCTAATTCTAAGAGCATATGAATATGGAACAGGGAACCAACATAATCCCTTTTGTTGTCAGTGTTTCTTCAAATTAGATATTGAATGTCACCGAGATGGTTATCTTCGTCTTTTATAAGGGATTGTGTGGAAATAAAATTACCTTAGCTAATAATATGCAACAACTAAATGCAAAAATAGTCCAGCCTCAGCCTGAAGCAAATTAAGCAGGCTGAAGGTAAGAGAAACTCTGACAGAAGAATAAATGGGTATTCTTTCTATCTAAACCAAGATATGTATTATTAACACTGGATGGTACTTACAACATCAAGAGTAAAATAAAGGAGTATTTTGTGCCTTTCTGCCTATGATAGAGTGAAATATTGAAATGCAAATATCAATAATCAGCTATAAAAGCAACTTAGCTTGCCTAGATTTCAAAACATATAATTCAGTGTCATAATACAGTTTAACAGAATTGCTGTGATCTACTTCTTGGGAACTGGAAGTTACAACAGTCTGGAGATGCAGAGCCTGATACCAAGTCCTGGACTACAGCTTCAGCATCCCCATATCTTGGCCCCTGACTGGGATAACGTGTATGATTAGAAATGCAGGCAGCTCTAGTGTCTGCAAACCAGCACCATAATATTCTCTAAGTTTACTTAGCCATGGGAGGCTTTAGACCAAGTGCAATTCTCTGTATCTTCTTAATTATATTGATCTTATAGTTAAGATAAGTGTTCTCCAACAAATTTAATCGTGACCTTTAACTAGTTATTTTGCAAACAGCTTCATGTTCTGGAAAACACTTGTCCTTCTTCTTGTGGCCTGTGGTTGTGTTCAATTCAAAATATATATTTAATCCAGGAGAGCTAGAGAGTTGAACCATATATGCAAGTGCCAGTGACCAACCACTAAATTATAATTTCCTATGATTCAGCCTAATAGTGTGTATGAAGTAAATTCTCAGTTGGCCTTACCAAATATGCTACATTTTTAGTAAATACGTTGTTTTGCTCCCAAGGTTGCCAAAGAGGTAGAAAAGTGTTAGTCACTTAATGGTCTCCAACTGCAATTCCATGGACTGTAGCCCTCCAGGCTTCTCTGTCCACGGGTTTCCCAGGCAAGAATACTGGAGTGGGTAGCCGTTCCCTTCTCCAAGGGATCTTCCCAACCCAGGGATCAAATCCAGGTCTCCTGAATTGCAGGCAGATTCTTTACCATCTGAGCCAGCAGGGAATCCCTCAAACAGGCATACTGTACCATTAAAAAGACACTTACCAGCCTTAGGGAAGCACATATGCCTTTATACGTCCTCTGCTTTCTTAAAGCAATTATACTCATTAAATACATTAATAATGATTTACAAAAAAATTAGTACTACGACTTTCGATTTGCCTGTGTGACAAGAAACGCTAACCCCCACTCCCCACCTCCAGACTTCTTTCATTTCCAATCTACTCAGGGAGCTCAACTGGAGTCATATTTGGTTTTTTATCATCATCAGAAACGTTAATGAGAAAAGCAGGTCATTTCATAATGCTTCTGAGGAGAGAGGACACCATCGTAACACACACCCACCCTTTCACAAGGCAGTGTTATTTAAGCTTCCAAGCAGACCCGCCCCTCTGTGGGAGGGCCACACCACCACAGACAGACCACCCCTCTGTGGAGAGGCCCCCCTGGTGTGGAAAGGCCCCCCTCTGGGACAGGCCATGCTCCCACAGGCAGGCCACCCTACTGTGGACAGACCACCCCTCTGTGGAGAGGCCCCCCTGGTGTGGACAGCCCCCCTCTGGGACAGGCCATGCTCCCACAGGCAGGCCACCCTACTGTGGACAGACCACCCCTCTGTGGAGAGGCCCCCCTGGTGTGGACAGCCCCCCTCTGGGACAGGCCACCCGCTCTGGACAGCCGCCCTCCCCACTCCCCTGTGGATAGCCCCCCGGGGGTCCTGAGTACACACCTGTGCTCGTGCGGTACGTGCCCGTGTGTGCTGGCGGCAGAGGGTCCCCCTGGCTCTGGCTGAGACTCCTCATGGGGGGCTTCTGATAGACGCGGTCTTCATAGATGGGGTCGATGTGGTGCTCCGGAGATTGCAGGGCCCGCAGCTCGGGGCCCAGGTGGCCGTGCTGGCTGCTGTACGAGGCCCGGGACCCAGCTGGAAGGAAGGAACAAGGAGACAGTCAGATTCGCCCGACGTTCAGACAGAACTTGTTTTATCCAAGACATGTTCGAATTTGGGGAGGGGGACAGAAATGTTGAAATCTGCAGAAAATCCAATGAACGGCGTGCAATGGTAGCAAGAGGACAAGCTTGTCAGCTTATCAGCATCACCCAGCTGCCTCGCTTTGCTCCCAAGTCTGATCTCTGAATATGGGTGATAATGATGCTGAGATAAACCCACATTGAACAGGGCCAGTGGAACACATTTTTCTCAGCCTAACGACCAGAGCAGGTTTCCTCACTGAAGAAGCCAGGCAGACTGAAGTCACCCCTAAAAAGCTCCTATTAGTTCACAATTCTTGCTCCTGAAATTTTACGGTGGCAGTTCTTATTTAAAGTATGAGCAGGTAAATAAGCCACGGAGGCAAGCCATCTTGATGCTATTCCGAAAAAGTGGACCAGAATTCATCATCAGCGGTTTTTCCCTGGACAATGAGTGAACCAAGATGTGCAGCCTTACAACAGCCTAAATCCCCGAGAGAAGCAGATTAAAAAAAAAAAAAAAAGTTTTAAAGTGATATTTCCTTTATTCTTACCCTCCAAATGGAAAGATTGGTATCTACTCTACCTTCCTCTGAAACGGTTCAATGGTTGCCACAAACTGGCTTCATTTCTAAATTAAGACTACACATTATTGTAAATCGTTACTTGTGTCTTTGGACTTTTTTTTTTTTTTTTTTTGGTTTAGTGTTTTTTGCATTGTGTGGGAAGAGGTGCGGCTTTGAAGCAGTGCTGTGGACCAGGGAATCCGCACAAGATGAGCACAGTCTTAGGAGGGCTAAGAGCTTGAGCTGACACACAAGAAGATGCTGATGGAGAGCAAATATTTCATCAGAGGGATGGCCAGAATGCCAGGAGTAGACATGCCAGGGGAATCATCTCTGTGGGCACAAATGGAGTGGAGGACACCTAGGGACACTGAAAGGGCACCAAGGAGAGGTGATTACCCAGCGACGGTGAGGACAGGACCACACAAACCCAAGTGAGGCTACAGATGATTTTAGCAAGACCCTTCAGATAAATCTCCAAAGCTAATAACCTGCCTGGTACACTTGGATTTAACTGTCAGCTGCCTTTGAACAGTCCCAATTGGGAACCCTCCATTTCAGCTTAAAGCAAGAGGGAATTGCACTTCCTTGATTTTAGTGGCGTTTGTGGGCAGTTCTCTTTCTCTGTCCTGCCAGTCCACCGCCTTCACTGTTGGCCACTTTAAAGTTTCAACATGCAATGATTGGCTGCTTCTTCAGGATCGTCTAACCTCCAAGATTTTAATATTCTCGTCTAGTCTATTTAAGGATAAAGCCATTCAAAAGTTTTGAAACTGCCAACAAACAAATGTTTCGCTGGTGTGTTTCACACAGGCTGCTTTACATTTAAATCAACAGAAAACAGAGCAATTCCAAAGGACTGGGGCAAGGTTGGGGCTTCCATGAATTCAATCTTGATAACAATCACTGAACGTTTTGAGGCAAGGGAAGGGAATAAAGTTGGCAAGTTCTTACCTTTCCTTTTGCTAGTAATTAAATAAATTCTGGTTTAGACAGTGTTCCAGTGAGTGATAGATTCAAAATAACTGTTTTGCATAATTAGGTTCATTGCATCTGATTTATCAAATGCCAACATCACAGTGAATATTATCTCATGCTGGTATTTTCCAGGAATATATTTAAGTATGATACGCCTTGAGTTCCTGCTGTCAGTTCTTCCTGCTTCTGAAGGTTTTGATGATATTCCAAGGACTTACAAGTGTAAAAAAACTAGGAAGCAGTCATTATATCCAAATGTCGTATAGTTAAATAAAAGTTATCCATCGCAGATTTACAGTTTTAACTTTATTGCCATTCCTTGATTCTAAGCAGTTAAAAATATCCAATGATGAACAGTAAAAGGACCTGCTGATCTTTTAAGTTGTGACATGAGCTGAGGGTACATACAAAAATCCTCTTCTTATAAATGGGCATTAAGAAATGTTTACTCTCTTATTAAGATAAGGGCATTTTGGTGGACATCAGAATTTCTACGTGCTGGTACAATGAAAAATGCAGTAGTAAAATTATTAAATATTTGAATAGTATACTATACTTTCTTTTTTTATTAGCATGTTCTTGATAGAACTGAAAGTTCACGGTGTTTCCCTGTGGAGACATTTGTGCAAAATACCTTTGCATACTTAAGCACTGTGCACAGTGCTGGAATGAGGCATTTTAAACTGAGCATTGTTTACACTCCTTTTATCCACTGTAATCAGGTTTTAGTGGCTCATGGGTGGGCGGGCACAGTTACAGGCAGGAGAGTAAGACTCTGAGCTCCCAACACAAGAGGCCTGGGTTAGATCCCTGGTCGAGGAGCCAGATTCCACATGCCCCAACTAATGATCTTCCACACTATAACTAAGACCCAGAGCAGCCAAGTAAGTAAATGAATATCTTTAAAAGAGTAAAACAAATAAAAATCAAGCCTATTTTATTTGGAGGCAATTTCAAGAAAAAAAAAAATGATCACACCGCCTGTTCTGAGACTGTGCTCCAAAATCTCATGCTGCTGTTTTAGTCTCTAAGCCGGGTTCAGTTCTTTGGGACCCCGGGCACTGGCTGTAACCCATCAGGCTCCTTTGTCCAGGGGACTCCCCAGGCAAGAATTCTGGAGTGGGTTGCTGTTATCTTCTCCAGGGGATCTTCCCGATGCAGGGATTGAACCCGCATCTCTTGCATCTCCTGCACTGGCAGGTGGCTTATCTGCCACTGAGCCACCAGGAAAGCCCACAACATTACATGAGATGGTGTATATATTTGCTGACTCAAAGATAACACACTTTTCTTTAGTAGTAATTTTATCATTATGACCTACTTGACAGTGAGTCCTCATCGTAACACTGGACTCAATACACTAGTAGTAAACATTTGCATCTTTGCCAGAAACTGGAGCAACGTTGCCATCACAAGAAAAATGTGAGAGAAACTCTGACTTTGTTAAAATATCACAGACGTCAAGGCCAATTGTGGTGGTGGAGCACAGGTCTGAGAGCCTTGCCTTGAACAAGCTGAGGGCTCAGAACTGCAGTGTGGCAAAGGGCAGTGGAAACACAGATGGGCCAAAGAGAAAAGAGAAAGCAGATCCCACAGCCCAGACCAGCTGCATCAACTGGTCCCCGGCCATTGCAGGCATAGGTCATACAACTGTAATACCTGAGTGTCCAGAAGGCCACTTAATGACTAATTTCTGCCACAAAAAGTACGGCATCCAATGTCAGTCATCTGTCATATGCTTTTACTCGTTCTACTTCTCCTCTTCACAAGACAAAGCTTGGGCCTAGAGAGCCCTGGCCCTGGCAATTTTCATATACAATATGTTTCTGAAATTAGTGGGTTTGAAGACTCACACCTGAAGCATCAGTGATCTGTATGCAGGCTAACAGAGGTTGTGATCCAGGAGGGCTGAAGGGTATGGTAATAGCTCTGGGCAGGCCAGGCCCTCCTGCAGGTCCAGGAGCCATGGAAGACTGGAAAGGACCTCACAGTGATGCAGGACCAGGCTTGAGACAGTTGCTGCACAAGAGCCACCATCTGTCCTAGGACCTCAGTCATCCGCTCACTGCTGCTGGCGCTGACTTGAAGGATGCTCAGATGGCTTAAATCAGGTCAGTCCTGGCCACCCGGCGGTGGGGCTGGTGATGGCAGGTGGGCGGAAAGGCTTAGTTCTATGGGAGAGACATGCAACCAAGCAGGACCCTATGGGGTCTTCCTGGGAGAGGCCCCATCCCACATGTCCTCTGCTGCAGTTCCTCTCTTAAATGCCAAGATCACAGTATCGGATGCACACTTCCTGAGTTGTTTTACAGATGCTAAGTGGAGAAAATTAACTACTTGATGACCATGTGCCCCCAGACCTATGGGCACTGTTATCTATCAGAGAATTGTTCTTGAGCTGATCACATATCCTGTGACCCCATCTTTCTCACCTGGCTTTTAAAAATGCTTTGCTAAGAAACCCTTCAGGGAGCTTGGGTTATTTTGAATATGAGGCACTAATTCTTGCTGGCCCTGCAATAAGCCTTTTTCTGCTCCAAATGCTCAAATTTGGGTTTGCTTGGCCTAACTGTGCATCAGGCATAGGAACTTGATTTGGGTAATAGATGGATGTATGCTGAAGAATTGATGCTCTCAAATCGTGGTGCTGGAGAAGACTCTTGAGAGTCTCTTGGACTATAAGGAGATGAAACCAGTCGATCCTAAAGGAAATCAACCCAGAATATTCACTAGAAGGACTGACGCTGAAGCTGAAGCTCCAATACTTTGGCCATCTGACCCAAAGAGCCAACCCATTAGAAAAGACTCTGACACTGGGAAAGATTGAGGGTAGGAGAAGGAGGTGACAGAAGGTGAGATGGTTCAGTGACGTCAGCAACTCAATGGACATGAGTCTGGGCAAACTCCAGGAGATAGGGAAGGACAGGGTGCAATCCTTGGGGTCGCAAAGAGTCTGATTTGATTTAGCAACTTAACAACAAAATGGGTTCCAGGGGCTCAAAGGGATGGGCAGAATGGACCCCGGGAGAGTGGAGCGAAACTAGACTCAGGATATCCCCTGCTGCTCTGTAGGCAGTCACTCCAGCACCACCATTAACATGAGCAGTTCCTACACAGAAATGTAAGCAGATAGGTTAGAGGGTCCCTGGAGAAAGACAGGCAGGAACGACTTTCTTGACATAAAAGAACCCATTTTGGCCTAAGCCATTTTGTGATCTAAGCCTGGCTGCAATGCTTGCCTTTGTACAGGTCTCAGTAATTAACAACTTTAAGGGAGGGAAGGGAGAAACAATGGAGGGGCATTCAAGAAGCAACATGCAGCCTTGGGGCGGGGTTCTGGCTCCTCAACAGATACATACAACAATATACCTGTGAGTTCCGCAGAAACATGACCCCATCCAAGGAGAGGGTGGAATGGTGCTGCTGACCCTCCTCACTTCAGTCAACTAAAGCTTGGACTCTGTTGACCTGATGACATAATTCTGTGCTGATTTTCTTCTGCTCGAGTCCGCTCATTAATACGCATATACCTTTAGCTTAAAACTTTCCTGTTCAGGTAGACAGAGGTTCGGGAAAGATCCCTGTGTTCATACTTGCTGCAAGAAATAAATCCTTCCTTCTCCCAGCTTCTGGCTTGGTTGTGTCTATTGGCCCAACATGCACCAAGAGGGGAACCCAGTTTTGGGGGAACAGAAACTTGAAAGTATGACTCCCCTTCCAATTCTATACACAAAAGGAGGCCTTAGGAGCACAGGCATATAATAATGTCTAATAATTTGAACCAAGCTCTAATAGCATCAAAGGTAGTAATTTTATCACTCTTTATTGTGTCAGTTTTTCCCAAACAAACTGAAATAAGAAGATATGGTCTGGACTCCAGAACTGTGTTTAACCATCTGATCAAATCAAGGAAAGTCACTGAACCTCTCTGAGCTCTGGTTTCCTCCAGCATAAAAATACATATAAGAATGCCTGCATTTGTACGACAAGGCATTGTGGGAGGATGAAGGAGAGAGAAATCATTGTGAAGGGCTTCGATCTTAGAGTCAAGGAATTATTATGTTATCTTGTTAAAATACATCTTTTGATTGGAAAAAAAACCAAACTCTATAACTTAAACTATCAAAATATCCAAAAACAACTTAAGAGGTTTAAATTTTTTGAAATATTATAAGCGAAAGAAACTTTGATAATTTTGTGAAGTATTACTACAAAATGTAAATCTTACGGTTTTATTTTTCTTAAAACATCAGTGTTGCTTTTGAATGGATAATAGCAAAGAATAAAGGAGCAAAGGAAGTTCAAAATGGAAAGAAACACTGACATGACCAAGGGAAGGTGGAATCCTTTTTAGAAAAGGGGTATGACATAAATGAAACCTGCAGAGGGAAGATAACAAACATCTGCTGATCCAGGAGGAAGCCAGCGACCGACTCGCAGGGAGTTCTTGACATGGAAAATAATTACGAAGCTGAAAGGGTAAAGTGTCGTAAGTACATTGTCTGTCTCATGCCTCCAACCCCACATTTTCCTTGGGCCAGAGAATTCAACAGGCTCTGTTCCACTTGACCAGCAACAGAAAACACTTATTTTTAGACTGATTTGCAAATGAATTTCTATTTGCTAGATTTTACATAGAGGGTGTACCTGTGCCAGCTAATCCATGTTGATGGATATATTCACTGATTCAACACCTATTTACCAAATGAGCGACTTTTAGAAGTTTTGGACACCATCATGCTTAAGAGGAGAAAGTTCCTTGCCTTGAAAATAAGTCAGTCATCATGTTTAGAGATGAAGGTACTGAAGGAAAATAAAGTAAGGTGAGGAGAGTGGTCAGTGTCAAAGGTATACTGTTTTGATAAGGTAGTCATGAACGTTCTTTTTGAGGATCTCGCATTTCAGCAGAAAAATTCATAAGGGAGCCATGCTGGAGGACGCATGTGTGTTTCTCAGACAGAGGGGACCAGCAGGGAAAGCAAAGGCTCTCTGTAGGAGTCACTTCAGAGTATTTACAGCAGTGATTTTATCATTCATTTAATCCACATTGTCTTTAAAAAGAAATGCCAGTTAGTATGTGAACTCTTTACACGTTCATACCCACAAATGATCATAAAAACTGAACAGATATTTTTTGACTCAAAATTTCACAGTCACAGTAGCCATATTTTAAGCAAAAGAATTGGAAATATTCAACAGGAGATCACACATAAGAAGCTCATGAGAACTGCACAATAAAGATTCAGCTCAAATACATACATATAGATATGCATTTGAATTGTCATTCCTTAGAATATGAGTAATTCTCAAACCTTTATTTATTCCTTGCAGATTTATCTGCAAGACTCTTAAAAGTGCTGATTCCTGAGCACAACATCCCCCAAATTCTAACTCGGTCCATCTGAGCAGAGAGTTGTTGCTGTTTAGTCGTTAAGCTGTGTCCAATTCTTTTGTGACCCCATGGACCGTAGCCCACCACGTTCCTCTGCTCATGGGACTTCCCAGGCAAGAATACTAGGTGGACATTTCCTTCTCTAGGGGATCTTCCCAATTCAGGAATCAATCCTGTGTCTCCCACACTGGCAGGTAGACTCTATGCAACTAAGCCATCTCGTAAGTCCAAGCAGAGAGTAGCAATGTGCATTTAATGGGCACAACCATGCCTCCCTGGTGGCTCCACTGGTAAAGAATCCCCCTGCAGTGCCTGGGTTCGATCCCTGGGTTGGGAAAATCCCCTGGAGAAAGGAAAGGCTACCCACTCCAGTGTTCTGGCCTGGAGAACTCCATGGACTGTACAGTCCATGGGATTGCAAAGAGTTAGACACGACTGAGTGACTTTCACTTTTCGCTTTTCACCATGCCTCACCTTTCTCCTGCAGAAATCACCCTGACAGCCTCCCTGTCCCAGACAAAGCAGAGAGAGGAGGCATACCCCAAAGACAGATTAGATATGCTACTACCCTCCATTTACACTTCTTGCTTTCTTCAAATAGTATCATTCACTACCACTAACGCCAATTACTTTACTGACTAGAATGAAACAAATCCATTCTCTTTTCATGGGGTCCATTCACATTCTCTTAATTTCTAGACTATACAATTTCTGGTTCTCTAATTCAACATGAATTCACTTGCTTTCTCAAAGAAACAAATGGTTGCATGTTTTCATGTTTAAGTATCAATACTAGGTTCTGAAGGACACGCTGCCATTGACTTGTTTCCTTCAAATTTGGAAGCCAGTTTCACATGCTCATCTGCAAAGAAATGGAAGGAGAAAAAGAAGGACCTAAAAGACATATCGATCAGCACAGCAAACTGACTCGAGGAGTGTATGGCCAGACGGCGGAGTTGAGCACTTTCATTTCTGAGAGAGAGAAAGAGCTGTCTGCAGAAGACGACAGCTTATCATGCTATGTAGAAGACTCAAAAGTAAAATCTAAGAATTCCGTTTTTTTTTTTTTTTTGTAAACCATGTAAATCAGTTCATGCATCGCTACTTATGAGTAAAACCACATCTTCAAAGGGCAATGTAGGATTTTTATAGAGATGTGTAGGGCCTGGAAGAAAAGGAGGTTTCCTCTCGCAAATCTCCACTATACCTCTTTCCTTGCTGGGGGCTCTGACTTCCAGGTATGTTCCTACAGATACGCCGGCATCACTAAGTGAGGGCCAAGTAGCACAGCCCATGCAGGCAGGACGTATTCTCTCTGGGAGAGTTTCTGACTAGTTCAAAGTGGACTAGTTCTAGTGGACTTTGAACGTCTCAAAAAGTCTGGCTTGATATTTGTTATCATTAAACTCCTGGGAGAAAAGAATGCCCTCAGCAAATAAGCACTATCAGAAATACATAAGTTTACATAATTTTGGTGAATGTTATACTTTGGGCACGTGATGTGAAGAGCCGACTCATTTTTCAATAAAAGACCCTAATGCTGGGAAAGACTGAGGGCAGGTAGAGAAGGGGGTGAGACAGGATAAGGTGGTTGGACGGCATCACTGACTCAATGTGTTGGGGGCCAGCGTGAGGAACTCCGCCCATGGCAAAGGTCATGAGGAAGGAGGCTTGGCATACGCAAAGGCGTGATCAAGCCTCAGGAAACCCCCTGTTCCCGAGCATCTACCCCAAAACCAGAGTCTGTTTTATGCTCTCACCTACACCTGTGACTTTACGGGGGGGGCTCTCCCCCGTAACTATTTCTCTTGGAGAAGGAGTAAACGTGCAGCTCCAATGCAATAAAAATTCCTGGGCGTGACAAGAGTGTTTCAGCTTATGGACTCCTCTGAAGGTTATCTAGCCCGCCTGTATAGGTTCATCCGGCCACATGTGATTGTTTACAGCCTCCCAATCTGAGAGGCATGAGATGTTTTAGACTTACTAAAGGCAAATTCTTTTGGGAAGTTAGAAATTATTAGTACAGTGAGTTGGTTAGGAATTATATTGGTGAAGGGTTTTTCATTTGTTGGGCTGATGTTTGCTGCTAAATCTCCATATTCCCTGCCCTTATAATGAATATAACTAACATATAGGAGAAATAAGTATTAACCTTTAAGCATATAGGAGAGATAGGTATTAACCTTTAAGATTAATCCTGTTAACCTTGAGTTAAATAAATTCCTTTCTTGATTGTAATTCACTACACCCTCACCCTATAGGAATGCAACTTTATCTGGAGGGTGGTGCCTGGTTTAAGAAAAAACACCCTTGGAAGAAATGAGGTTTTTGGTTATCAGAAAGAAAGGATCATAGAATGTCAGCAGGTCTTACTCATGGCCAGAAGATGATATAATATCCCTAAGACCCCCGTGTGACTCTGTATTCATCCCTATGTGTAACAAAAGGTATATAAGCAAACCCCAAAATAAAGAAATTGGATCAGTTTCCGGAAAGACTGATTCTACCATGTCGCTTCTTTCTTGCTCCTGTTTCTCTGGCTGAAATTCAGCCTCTTTTCTCCACTAATTCTCCTACTACACTATCCGTTTCTAATCTCTCTATATATCTGTGATTAAATATGTATTTTTCCAAAGACGCCGACGCCGTCTCCACCTTCGAATTCCCTGGATCCACCGGGGCTGGACCCCGGCATCAATGGACATGAGTTTGAGCAAACTCTGGGAGTTGGTAAAGGACAGGGAAGCCTGGCGTGCTGTAGTCCATGGGATCGAAAAGAGTCAGACAGTGTCTGAACAACAACAATAAAGTTGTAAATTGGCACAGGAGTAGGAAGTAGAGCTTGAATTTTGATTTGTGTCAAAAGCAAAAATCAAGAATAAAACAAGTATTAATTGAATATTTCTCACATCTAAGGTATAATATTTGCACAATTTGCAACTTAATTCCAGTATTTAAAAGATCCCCAAATAATTCCTGTACAACCTGAGTCAAGTCCATATGCTAAATTTCATTTGCAAATGATCATTTATTGAATTAGTTTGATCATCATTTATTGAATTAGCCTTCTATTGCTATAGATATTAAAATACATGGACACATCTCCTACATATAGGCCATGAACCATATTTATTGGAAGGGAAATTATTAATTCATTTGTATTCAATGGTGAAACTGCATTGAAGATTAATTATTTTAGTGTAATGGGCCACCTGATGACATAAAATGGTTCTATGATAAGTCTGTTCTGGAAAGCAAAGAATGCCTCCCCCCCCCCCATTTCATCTCTTTCATAAGACCCTAAATCTTCCTATATTTTGCTGATATAATATAGCCTGGCTGCAATCATGAAGACTACTCACACAGTCTCTGAAAACAAATATAACATAGAAGCATTTGCTCCTGTAATTTTCTGGACAAAGTTTCCAATACAACTTATTGTAATTACGACACTTGACCTCACCTTTTACTAAATGAATAGAGTCATCTACTGGGACTCAAACTCTTCCCCATAAGAAGAATTAAGGCCAACATCCGTGGTCAGTGTATCCCTGTGATTTCATTCCTCTGTCTTGTCTTTCCTCCCTAACCATAAGCATTTCTTCCCAAAGCTGTTAGAAAAACGGGCTGCTTCTGCGCAATTCCTTTTGCACAGGCAGGCACGTGCACAGTAATGAGACAGTGGTGATGAAGGGTGAGTAATGTGGAATCTGATACCTCTGCAACCTGAGGATGGACGATTGCCATGTTTATTTCCAGTCCAGGGTCGTGGCTCCACGTCCACACTGCAGGATGCTATTCTGTGTCACAGCTCACACACAACTCCAGGCAAAGAGCCCGAGGAAACATACCCGTCTAAGATGGCACTGTGGTACTAGTGAAACACACAAGATACACAGCGTTGATCTGGCATCCATCTCTTTGTTTTTTTTTATCTCAGGGAAGGTAGGCAGTAGCTCTGAGTGGACCAGCAGTAGTGTTTTAGTATTTCTCAAAAAGTCCCCTGATTAATATTTAGGTTCTGACTCAACAGGTTTGGGGAAAAGCCTGAGGTCCTTCATTTTTAACAAGTTCTTGGGCAATTCTGGTGTTGCTGGTCCACAGAACTCCCTGTGAGAAGCCAGGATGCACTGATTTAGCTATGCTTGTGTATCTCGGTTGCCAGACGTTTTCAACCCTGGCGTACTTCTAGACCCTGGACACACTTTGATACCCACACAGACATTCTTCCTTATCAATGAGATGGATAAAACTCAATGAGTGTCATTTTATTTCTCCACAGCTACTTCTCAAAACACTATCAGTGCAGTGTTCCCACAGTATATCTGGAGTCTGCTTCAGACCCAGTCGCCAGGGATAATTATGAATCTTTCCAAGAAAAGAATCCAGGACAAGGTGCTCCTGACCCATCGTTTTTGTTATATTAAGATGTAAAGACAGACTCTGGCTGCAAGGGAGAGGAAGTCGTCATTCTGCTTTACAAAGACTGACTGTTGTGGGGGGACGAAAACTCAGTTTTCACTTTTGTGCATGTGGTTTTTGCCCAAAGGGCACAGATGGCATTCTCAATGGATGGACAAGGAGAAGGGTTGCATCAGATGAAAGCAGGCTCAGGTATGCAATTTTCTTCATAAATCGCTTTAAACATTTTGAAAAATATCTGTACTAAGATGTTTTGCATCTCAGCATCTTAAACAGAAAACTTTTCCTCAGATTGTATTAAGTATATCATAGACAGAGACACAAATTCGTTTTCAAAATTACAAGCGTGCATGTTCAGCCATGCCTGGCTCTTTGCGACCCCACGGATGGTAGTCCACCAGGATCCTCTGTCCATGGAATTTTTCAGGCAAGAATACCGGAGCAGTTTGCCATTTCTTAATCCTTTTAAAAAATTAAATATTTGTGAAAACACAAACTTCAAATATTCTGCTTGTATCATTTTTATACTGCTTTCTATGTTCCTCCAATATCCACCAAATGGCCTTAGTGATAATTCCAGAAGAAGTAGGCACCATTAACTCTCAATATAATTTGAGGTGGGGGGAACAGGCAAATAAACTGTTTCATAGATTAGACATTTTCTATATTTACATTGTATAATTTCTGTATATTTCTTTATTAAAGTTTTATTACTTTAATCAACATAATACTTGGCATATGAAAAAAGAGTTTGAGAGGAGAGGAATTATTCTGTGAAATAAACAGTTTCAAGGAATGAAGTTCTTCCTTGATTCTTTTCTGGTTAAAAGCTTTTAATATGTGTATGTGTATGGCTGTGTTTTAGAATCCAATTAGCCACTGAACTATATATGAGTAATTACTATTTGAATACTGGTTATATTAAAACATTAATTCCCTAATAAATGCATGATTGATGACACCTATGCATAGTTATAATTCTCCCACCCACCTTTCATCTGTTACTTTAGAAATGGTTATTAAATCGCCAATTGCTATGGTATAACAGTGATGTTACAGATACCCTCCTAATACAGAAATTGGTACTCACTCTTCCAGTGCAAAACAAATGCTACATATGCTAGAAGACTGTCAAGCTGAAGGCCTGTCTGGGGCAAGGTCAAGCACAACCAGCTGCTGACTCAGCCACGGAGGGGACTGCAGCATGATCTGCTTCTAACCAGCTGAGCTTACGACCTGAGTGAATGTGAGTGTGTGTATATATGGGTGTGTGCGCACTTAACTCCTGGGGAGGGGCTGACTTCTTTAAGATGCTGCCAGTCCATTCAAGGAGAGTGAAGGATGAAGCCAGAAATATCAGGAAATACAGACATCATTCCAGGTTAGGACAGACTCCACCTCTTCGACAGCACAGCACCTGTGGGCCCAGGCACCACCCAGGAAGCCAAACAGGAAAAATCAAGGCTAACAAGTCTGTGTGAAGACTGTTGTTGTTTAGTCACTCAGTCATGTCCGACTGTTTGTGACCCCATTGACTGCAGCACACCAGGCCTCCTTATCCCTCACCATCTCCTGGAGCTTGCCCAAGCTCATGTCCATCTGTGTGAAGATAATTATAAGCAAATAGAAATTTGAAGAGCTGCTCAAGTCCACTGAATGAAGACCATTAATGGTTTTCTTTGGGTTCATTTTCCTACTAAGTCTGGGGGTTCCTAGGCAGGTCACTGGTGTACCCAGACACCACAGAACAGGCACTGTCTGTTGTTATGATCACTTGCATCTTTCGAGTCAGACACAGAGAGCGATGAGCTCTCCAGGGGAGTCTGTGACATTTCAGAGATGGCTCGCTGGGTCTCTGATAATATTTTAACTGATGCCTAAAAGCATAGGAAGCCACTTTCCAAAGATTTGAGAAACTCAGTGGTGAGAGAAAAATGTGTACCTTATACACTTTTAGCTTCCTTGGTGGCTCAGATGGTAAAGAGCCTGCCTGCAATTCAGGAGACCTGGGTTCAGTCCCTGGGTCGGGAAGATCTCCTGGAGAAGGAAATGGCAACCCACTCCAGTATTCTTGCCTAGAGAATTCCATGGACAGAAGAGCCTGGCAGGTTACAGTCCAACAGGTAGCAAAGAGTCGGACATGACTGAGTGACTAACACTTTTGCTTTATACATTTTTAATACTCACTGAACCAAGTTTTTCTGTTAGCTGTTGGTAACTTTTTCATGCTTCACTCATCTTGAAGAGAATCTGGCATCTCTTTGTGTTCATACTTTACTTCGTTATATGGATGATTTTCAATTATTGATGAGGTATAACACTTTCACCAATTAGTGAGCTCTATAATAGTCAAAGATACTTGTTGAATGTCGACTAGATGAAGTGTAGTGAGGAGTTTTGAAATATGCAGAGGGCTCAGTTGCCCTCAGGGAAACTGATAACCCATTTAAATAAATGCTCTGCCTCTTCTGGTTAAAGGAAAATTCAGTATACATTCTTTTTTGTATCAAAGTCAGTGCGTTCATAATAGACATAGATCTGCTTGATATCAGCCTTTAGAGATTTTAGGTATTTCACTTTAGTTCAGTTCAGTTGCTCAGTCATGTCCGACTCTTTGCAACACCATGAACTGCAGCACACCAGGCCTCCCTGTCCATCACCAACTCCCAGACTCCACCTAAACTCATGTCCATTGAGTCAGTGATACCATCCAGCCATCTCATCCTCTGTTGTCCCCTTCTTCTCCTGCTCTCAATCTTTCCCAGCATCAGGGTCTTTTTCAATGAGTCAACTCTTTGCATCAGGTGGGCAAGTACTGGAGTTTCAGCTTCAGCATCACACCTTCCAATGAACACCCAGGACTGATTTCCTTTAGGATGGACTGATTGGATCTCCTTGCAGTCCAAGGGGCTCTCAAGTCTTCTCCAATACCACAGTTCAAAAGCATCAATTCTTCGGTGCTCAGCTTTCTTTATAGTCCAACTCTCACATCCATACATGACTACTGGAAAAACCATAACCTTGACTAGGCAGACCTTGGTTGGCAAAGTAATGTTTCTGCTTTTGAATATGCTGCCTAGGTTGGTCATAACTTTCCTTCCAAGGAGTAAGCATCTTTTAATTTCATGGCTGCAGTCACCATCTGCAGTGATTTTGGAGCCCCCCCAAAATAAAGTCTCTCACCGTTTCCCCATCTATTTGCCATGAAGTGATGGGACTGGATGCCATGATCTTCGTTTTCTGAATGTTGAGCTTTAAGCCAACTTTTTCACTCTCCTCTTTCACTTTCTTCAAGAGGCTCTTTAGTTCCTCCTCACTTTCTGCCATAAGGGGGGTGTCATCTGCATATCTGAGGTTATTGATATTTTTCCTGGCAATCTTGATTCCAGCCTGTGCTTCTTCCAGCCCAGCGTTTCTCATGATGTACTCTGCATAGAAGTTAAATAAGCAGGGTGACAATATACAGCCTTGACATACTCCTTTTCCTATTTGGAACCAGTCTGTTGTTCCATGTCCAGTTCTAACTGTTGCTTCCTGACCTGCATACAGGTTTCTCAAGAGGCAGGTCAGGTGGTCTGGTATTCCAATCTCTCTCAGAATCTTCCACAGTTTGCTATGGTCCACACAGTCAAAGGCTTTGGCAGAGTCAATAAAGCAGAAATAGATGTTTTTCTGGAACTTTCTTGCTTTTTTGATGATCCAGCAGATGTTGGCAATTTGATCTCTGGTTCCTCTGCCTTTTCTAAAACCAGCTTAAACATCTGGAAGTTCACAGTTCACGTATTGCTGAAGCCTGGCTTGGAGAATTTTGAGTGTTACTTTACTAGCGTGTGAGATGAGTGCAACTGTGCGGTAGTTTGAGCATTCTTTGGCATTGCCTTTCTTTGGGATTGGAATAAAAACTGACCTTTTCCAGTCCTGTGGCCACTGCTGAGTTTTCCAAATTTGCTGGCATATTGAGTGCAGCACTTTCAACAGCATCATCTTTTAGGATTTGAAATAGCTCAACTGGAATTCCATCACCTCCACTAGCTTTGTTCAAAGTGATGCTTCCTAAGGCCCACTTGACTTCACATTCCAGGATATCTGGCTCTAGGTGACTGATCACACCAGTACAGTTCTTCTGTGTATTCTTGCCATCTCTTCTTAATATCTTCTGCTCCTGTTAGGTCCATACCATTTCTGTCCTTTATCGAGCCCATCTTTGCATGAAATGTCCCCTTGGTATCTCTAATTTTCTTGAAGAGATTTCTAGTCTTTCCCATTCTGTTGTTTTCCTCTATTTCTTTGCACTGATCTCTGAGGAAGGCTTTCTTTTCTATCTTTGCTCTTCTTTGGAATGCTGCATTCAAATGGATATAGCTTTCCTTTTCTCCTCTTTTCACAGCTATTTGTAAGGCCTCCTCAGATGGCTAATTTTGGTTTTTTGCATTTCTTTTTCCTGGGGATGGTCTTGATCCCTATCTCCTGTACAGTGTCACAAACCTTTGTCCATAGTTCATCAGGCACTCTATCAGATCTAGTCCTATAAATCTATTTGTCACTTCCACTGTATAATCATAACAGATTTTATTTAGGTCATACCTGAATGGTTTATTGGTTTTCCCCACTTTCTTCACTTTAGTTATTCCACAGCAAATCAAAGTTTATCCATATATAAAGTACATATATACAGACACATATAAATGTATGTATATATACTTAAGGTTATCCCTGGTGGCTTAGACAGTAAATAATTTGCCTGCCATGCAGGAGACCTGGTTTGATTCCTGGGTTGAGAAAATCACCTGGAGAAGGGAATGGCAACCCCAGTCCAAAATGCTTGCCTGGAGAATTCCATGGACAGAGGAGCCTGGCAGACTACAGTCCATGGATCGCAAAGAGTCAGACACGATGGAGCAACTAACACTTTCACTTTTCACATATACATAGATGTGTGCATAGTGTTTTTCGTCAAATACTTTTTTAAAGATTTTTTTTTTAACGTGGACCATTTTTAAAGTCTTTACTGAATTTGTTACATATGGCTTCTGTTTCATGTTTTGTTGTTTTGGCTGCTAGGCATGTGAGATTTTAGCTCCCCCATGAGGGATCAAACCCACACCCCGTGCATTGGAACATGAAGTTTTAACCAGTGGACCACCAGGGAAGTTCCTGTCATATATTTAAAATATAGATAATAGGCAGAAATTACATGTATTATACATAACATCAGATATGCAGATGATACCACCCTTAGGAGAAGGGGACGACCAAGGATGAGATGGCTGGATGGCATCACTGACTCGATGGACGTGAGTCTGAGTGAACTCCGGGAGTTGGTGATGGACAGGGAGGCCTGGCGTGCTGCGATTCATGGGGTCGCAAAGAGTCGGACATGACTGAGCAACTGAACTGAACTGAACTGAACTGAACCACCCTTATGGCAGACAGTGAAGAGGAACTAAAAAGACTCTTGATGAAAGTGAAAGAGAAGAGTGAAAAAGTTGGCTTAAAGCTCAACATTCAGAAACGAACATCATGGCATCCGGTCCCATCACTTCATGGCAAATAGATGGGGAAACAGTGGAAACAGTGGCAGACTTTATTTTTGGGGGCTCCAAAATCACTGCAGATGGTGATTGCAGCCATGAAATTAAAAGATGCTTACTCCTTGGAAGAAAAGTTATGACCAACCTAGATAGCATATTCAAAAGCAGAGACATTACTTTGCCAACAAAGGTCCGTCTAGTCAAGGATATCGTTTTTCCAGTGGTCATGTATGGATGTGAGAGCTGGACTGTGAAGAAAGCTGAGAGCCGAAGAATTGATGCTTTTGAACTGTGGTGTTGGAGAAGACTCTTGAGAGTTCCTTGGACTGCAAGGAGATTCAACCAGTCCATTCTAAAGGAGATCAACCCTGGGATTTCTTTGGAAGGAATGATGCTAAAGCTACTGGATGAAACTCCAGTACTTTGGCCACCTCATGGGAAGAGCTGACTCATTGGAAAAGACTCTGATGCTGGGAGGGATTGGAGGCAGGAGGAGAAGGGGATGACAGAGGATGAGATGGCTGGATGGCATCACCGACTCAATGGCCGTGAGTTTGAGTGAACTCTGGGAGTTGGTTATGGACAGGAAGGCTTGGCATGCTGCAATTCATGGGGTCTCAAAAAGTCAGACACGACTGAGTGACTGAACTGGACTGATACATAACATATATATTCTGTACATCATGGACTAAAATATACAACCAAGTTTTTAAAATTACAAAATGAAACTAACATGACCTTGTAAATAGCTATACTTTACTAAAATAAATTTTTAAAAAATTATAAAAATGCACATTGGTTAAATATCATGGCAGAAAGGATTTGACACAGGTTGGGTAGCAAATAAACTCCATTCTGAAAGCTTTTGAGTTATTAATTATTGGAGGCTATTTTCACAGCTACTAAAAGAGTTGGGTCTCTCCATAATCCCTCTTGCCTAGATTAAAAGAAAAAAAAATGTTTAAAAGAAGCTTCCTATTTTCTAAGGTGGAGATACTGGTTAACTAAGATCACTGAACTGATGCTGACACTTAACGTGAGTGGCTACCACAGATACCTGTTTGCCCAAATTAATCCATACCTATGACCTAAAATGCATAAACACCACAGAGAACCAGAAGTACTTTATCATCAGTGTTCCCTCGACTTTTAGTTCAGAGGCATGGGGCCTGAAAATCGGGAGAAACTCACACCAGGGCTCAGACGCAAGCCAGGCTTTGCCATTGCTGGGTTCTGGGGCCCCACTAGGAAGCCATTCTGTTACTTCTTTCTCTGATTCCTCATTATATATGAGCATTTGCCAGCCGACTCTCTCTACTAGCTGTCCACGTGATCAGCAGGACTGAAGAAATAAGTAACTGCCAAGTCCAGGACCAGGGGAACATATGGCCGTACATTACCTGGCCTGTTTTTCAATGAGGGCAGAGGGAAATATCCTGAGAGCTGGCTCATTTCTGGGGTCGGAGAACTTGTCCCCTGCTTTTTAAAAATTATTTTTATTGGAGTACAGTTGATTTACAATGTTGTGTCAGTTACAAGTGTACAGCAAAGTGAATCAGTTACACATACACGTATATTCACACTTTTTTTAGATTCTTTCCCCATATAGATTATTACAGAGTATTAAGAAGAGCTCCCTGTGTCTGCAGTAAGGTCCTTCTTTTACTTATTTTTGGTGGGACTTCCCTGATGGCTCAGTTGGTAAAGAATCCACCTGCAATGCAGGAGAGTCTGGTTCAATAGTTGGGTCAGGAAGATCCGTGGAGATCTCCCCTGGAGTGAACAGTGGAACAGCTATCCACTCCAGTATTCTTGCCTGGGAAACCCCATGGACAGTGGAGTCTGATGGGCTATACTCCATGTGGTCTCAAGACTTAGACATGACTTAGTGACTAAACCCCATTTATTTCTGGTCACACTGCACAATATCAGGTCCTTGCTTTAATCCATTCCTCTTCAATCTCCTCACATCCTCACCTTGCCTCCAATCTCCATCATCTCAAACAGTCACTCCCTTGCCCCTGGGGTCCTAACTCCAAGTGAAAAGAAGCTTACAAGATGTTTCATACACTTAACCAACATCTAACCCATCCCTCCCTAGCTATATCCTCTTCTCCCATTTGAACCTGTTCAGCTGCACTTTATTAAATCCAGCCCCAAATCCTGCCTCTTCAGGGACCCTTTCCCCATCTCTCCTACCTGGACATGCCTCTCCCTCCAGGGATGTCCTGAGACCCTGGTCCTCTCTCATAGCTCTTGATACCACAAGTTACTTCTGAAATGATGTCACTACCCCTTCCTGTCAAGGGAGAACCATGGAGTCATGAGCTCCATCTTATTTAAATGTGAATGCCCAATAGACTCGGCTGATACAACGATTGTGCAGAGTAACAACAGTTACCATTTGCTGAGCCTCCCTTTTTTTTCACCACACAAGGTTTATTCATCTACGTGTGTCTGTGCACGCTTAGTCATGTCTGACTCTTTTTGACCCCATGAATTGTAGCCTGCCAGGCTCCTCTGTCCATGGGGATTCTCCAGGCAAGAATACTAGAGTGGGCTGCCATTTTTCTCTCCCAGGGCATCTTCTTGACCCAGGGATCGAACCGGCCTCTCTTGGGTCTTCTGCATTGAGCAGGCGTATTCTTTACCAACTGTGCCACCTGGGAAACCCTTATGCATCCATGTGTGTGCTGGGCTCAGTCGTTCAGTTGCGTCCGACTCTTTGTGACCCCATGGACTGCAGCCTGCCAGTCTCCTCTGTCCATGGGATTCTCCAGGCAAGAATCCTAGAGTAGGCTGCCATGCTCTCCTCCGGGGGAATCTTCACAACCCAGGGATCGAACCCAGGTCTCCCACACTGCAAGCAGATTTTTTACCAACTGAGTCACCAGGAAAGCCCCTTTATTTCTTATTCATTCATACGGTATTACTAACAAAGAAAGTCAGTGTGGTCAGGATACACAGCAGAGGCAGCTTGAGTGGAAACCATGGAAGTATAAGTTTCTTGATCCCCAAAAGATTTAATCAGTGAACCCACAGAGGGAGCAGAGTTCTCATCACTACTGGACACTTTTAATATGCAGACAGGCAAATAAGCAATTGATAGGCCTGATTATCAATCTCATATGATCTTTGCTATGATAGTATAATGGCTGCAGCTCTGTTATCCTCACTGTAGGAAATGCAAGCAATCTCAGAGAAGCCCCATCCTGTTCCCCAAACAAGCCTGGCATGATTTCACCTCAGGACCTTTGCACTGGCTGTTCCCTCTGTCTGGTATATCCAGGTGTTTGCTTAATGGACATGTGGTGGAGAGCTTGGCCACCCTGCCCTAGGACATCTCTGCTTCTCTCAGTCCTCCTTTCCCTGGCATTTCTTACCATCTAATATCCTATCAGCATCAGACCATCACCTGTAACAGAACAGGTGTTTTGGCCTCTGATGTTCACAGGTGTGTGTTCACACCTGAGAGAGCACCCAGCACAAGATAAGTGGTCAGTAAAGACTTACTGGGCTCAACCCAGCTATCCAGGGTCATGAAGCTGGTAAGTAATGGAATCAAGATATGCGCACACATCTGTCTAGCTCCTCAGTCCACGCGGGTGACCACTGCCTCCTGTATTTGTGAAACTCAATAGGACTGCAAGTAAATTCTTTACTCTTACTCATCTTTCTATTTGCTCTCTTCTTAAATACTGAAATTACGCAGCCTCCTCCGGAATTCCCCCGATATTCCATTTGTGATTGTCCACATTCATGCGTCAGTCCCGTCTTTCCTGCCACTCAGCTGTCTCCCCACCCTGACTCCTTCAGAGGCAGCTCTTCACAGCCCTTCTGGTCAGCACACGCTGCTTCTTTGGGTACCATGCTTTCCTCTTGTTTTATGCCCTTATTTAGGTAAGAATACATATTCCAATTGTGGTCACATTTAGGAAAGGGTGCCTAGGAGACAGATTTCATGAGCACTTGCAAGTCTGAAAATATCTCATACTCTTTTTTAGAGATGATGGATAATTGAGCTATGCATGGGTTTTCAGTTCAGCTGCTCAGTCATGTCCGACTCTTTGAAACCCCATGGACTGCAGCACACCAGGTTTCCCCATCTATCATCAACTCCCAGAGCTTGCTCAAACTCATGTCCATCAAGTTGGTGATGACATCTAACCATCTTATCCTCTGTTATCCCCTTCTCCTCCTGCCTTCAATCTTTCCCAGCATCAGGGTCTTTTCCAATGAGTCCATTCTTTGCATCAGGTGGCCAAAGTATTGGAGTTTCAGCTTCAGCATCAGTCCTTCCAATGAATGTTCAGAACTGATTTCCTTTAGGATGGACTGGTTGGATCTCCTTGCAGTCCAAGGGACTCTTAAGAGTATTCTCTGACACTACAGTTCAAAAGCATCAATGCTTCAGTGCTCAGCTTTCTTTATAGTCCATCTCACATCCATACATGACTACTGGAAAAACCACAGCTTTGATTAGATGGACCCTTGCCGGCAAAGTAATTTCTTTGCTTTTTAATATGTTGTCTAAATTGATCATAGTTTTTATTCCAAAGAGCAAAGTGTCTTTTAATTTTATGGCTGCAGTCACCATCTGCAGTGATTTTGGAGCCCCCCAAAATAAAGTTTCTCACTGTTTGCATTGCTTCCCCATCTATTTGCCATGAGGTGGTGGGACCAGATGCCAAGATCTTAGTTTTTTGAATGCTGAGTTTTAAGCCAACTTTTTCACTCTCCTCTTTCACTTCCATCAAGAGGCTCTTCAGGTTGGAATTTTTTTAGGACATCACCTGAATGTTCTTTTCCGTCCAGCATCACTACTGCAAGTCAGGTGCCATCTGTTTTATTCCTCTCTAGAGGTTTCAGAGGCTTTTTATGTTGGTGCTATGAAGTTTCATGATGCAGAAGATGAAATATTTTCTATTCCAAGCAAAGGGTCCTTTCTATGAGGATACACGCAGGTCCCCCAGGTCTTAGGAATTGCTCTGCATTACTCCACTGATAATTTGCTTTTCTGCATTTTTCTCTCTGAGGCTGCAGGAACATGTCAGATCTCCTGGGTTTGTTCCTTTACGGCTCTTGCTGTAGTTTTCTCTATCTCTTGCTCTTTATGTGCTGCCTTCCCAGTGATTTCCTTGACTATTTCCCACTTGTTCTATCGAATTTTTTAATGTGGGTAGTTATATTTTTACAGCACCCAAAAGATTTTCTTGTTCTTTGATCCTTTCACATAGCAACTCAATTCTTTCTTAATAAATATAAGATCTTCTTAAATCCTGTTCAGTCCTAAACCTAAAGTTTTAGCTTGTCTCGTTTCATCCTGCACTCCCTGTTCTATAAATCATCTCTGTTTCTTCCAAGAGACAGTTCACTTTTCTGGTTTTCTTTTTCATGCCACTAATTCACCCAAATTCCTTAGTAATCCTTGGTAATTCCTCTTATTTGAGAAAGAGAAACCCAGGGCTGGCTTACTCTGCTATGGCATGAACAGAAATGCTTTTCACTGTGTGTCTTTGTATTAGAACTGATGAGAAGAGTGGAGCCTATGGGCTGGCCATTCTTCTGCAGAATGAGACAGTGGAGGGCAGCTCCGGGTGTCAGCTCACCACCCCAGAAGCCTGTATGAAGTGAACTTTCTCTAGGCCACCGACTGCCATAACTGAAGTCTACCTTTCTCAGGCACTTTGTTCAGTTTCTTCAAGAGACCACATCCAGTCTTCTGCCTGGAGTAAGCACTGGCCACAAGGTCGTCATCTTGGTAGGAGGGAGGGGATGAGATGGGAGGAGGGAATCATGGTCTCAAGCGCTGACTTTAAATCCCTCCATCACAAGCCTCACTTCTCTCCAACACCCCAGCTCTTAAGGTTGAGCTTGTCCAAGTATCATACAAGACAGCTGGTCCACCTCCTAGACCTGCAGATTCCCAGGAGAAACTTCCATTTTCATTGCTTATCACTCCTATCTATTTTGCTTTCTAGAACATTTTCAATGACTTGCTTGTTGGTGACAACCACCTTCCAGTCTCTCTGTTCTGTCTCTTCTGTGACTTCATTTCCCATTGTATTTAATTCTGTATTCTATATTTCACAGGGTCTGAGGCTCGGAGAGGCTAGTGAGTGGAGAGGGTCATGTCACCTTAACTGTTCTCCAAGGCGCACTGTCATTCTTAAAATGTACATGTTCTCAGTTAAATTACTGCATGATCAATATCATATAAGTATCAAACACTGAACAGGCCAGCCTAGAAGGCTACATAAAGATGCTGCTCTCAAAAGAACAAAAAGACCTGTTTACCCCATTTTAACTGCAAGGTCACCAGGCGGTAGAGAGAGAAGGGAAGATACTTGTTTCTGTGAATTGACAAAAAGGAACCCATCAGGAAAGCCTCTGTGGCTCCTAGCATCCCAAACATTTACTTCCTGATCCAGCTACTCACTGTACAGAAAATGGGTGATGAAACGATACATTCCCTGTTGCTTATCTGACCTGGATGGACATCAACTCGACAGAAATCAGACACTATGTTGCAATCAGATGCTGCACAGAGTGGTTTTCAAAGGAATGTCTTGGAGTCTGGGTCTCCAAAAAGAGGGAGGCAGTTAGGGAACAGGAAATGGCACCCCACTCCAGTACTCTCACCTGGAAAATCCCATGGATGGAGGAGCCTGGTAAGCTGCAGTCCATGGGGTCACTAAGAGTCGGACAGGACTGAGTGACTTCACTTTCACGCATTGGAGAAGGAAATGGCAGCCTGCTCCGGTGTTCTTGCCTGGAGAATCCCAGGAACGGGGGAGCCTGGTGGGCTGCCGTCTATGGGGTTGCACAGAGTCGGACACGACTGAAGCGACTTAGCAGCAGCAGCAGCAAGAAGAACGGAGGTTTGCTGAAGAGATTTTAGTATCCGCCCTCCTCGGAGACAGCGGGCCCAGGGGACCACACAGATAAGGGTTCCCTGCTATAAACTGGGATCCCAGAATTGTAGAGCGTAAATGGCTGGCTGGCTGGCTGATTAATCACTTTGTTGGTGGAAGCTGGAGACAGTCCATGAGTAGGAATCAGTCCATTCTTCCCACAAAGTGTTCTGGGGTGCAGGATGGCTGAGAGCACAGTGCAGGAGACAGATCTATTTTACATTCTGAGCCAGGAAAAGACGCTTGGGCGGGGCCTGGGCTCTGAGAGCAGGAGGTTCTGATGAGGGGCTGGGACTGAGGGGTGTGGCCAGCAAGGAAAGCACTGGAGCTTCTGCAGTTGAGAAGAGGTCCCCAGTGAGGCTGAGTGCCAAAGAACCCCAGGAAGTTCTGGCTGACAGCCAGCCGTAAACCACTTTGGAAAGAAGATTACTATTGATTGATATCACAGAAATATCACATTCTAACTAGTAAATCTAAACTAGGATTTTTTTTTTTTTAACTTAAGGGGGAGTTGGAAGGTTCACAAGAATTGTTCAAATATAGGAAATGCAATTTAAAAGGGCAGAAGCAGTCAGATATCACACTGCATTCTGACCATGTCCCAAGCACCACGTGATAAACAAACTTGCTTATTACCTGAGGAGACCTCGGGTTTCCTCTGAGAAAACTGACAGCAGAGACTGCAAAGCTTTTAAATAGGATTAGGCTTTTTTTTTTTTCTTTCTTATAACAGGTGCACCTGAAAGTATTAACAAATCAGGGAATGAATCAGATCTCCAAGAATGTGGAATGTGAGGTTTATAGTGTGTGATCCCCTCTAAATAGTGAGTTTGATGTCTCTTTGGCAGGGGTACAAGAGGGACAAGCCTGGAAAAATTCCTCTTCCTATTAGGTCAGTTTTGATGACAATCATTGGCTAAGAATCTTCATTTAATCCATTTCATTTTTACCTAAAAATAAGCTTCTGATGTTTGACTTAACTTTAATATGTATTTACAACTCAGATTTCTATTTTTAACAGGATTAATTTTGCTTTAAACCAGAAAATGAAAGGATTATGTTATCTGCGGTACAGAATTGAACAAAAATTGGTATTGTAGTCATAGTCAACAGGATGTTGACATATTTTTGAGATATTTCTGCTTCTTAAAAATCACTAGTCATTTAAATAAGTTGAAAACGTGTATGGTATTTCTATGTCCTTGGTGTCTTTCTTCAGGAACGTACAATACCTCTAATCTCCAATACTTGGGCCACCTGATGTGAAGAGCTAACTCACTGTAAAAGACCCTAATCCTGGGAAAGATTGAGGGAAGGAGGAGAAGAGAGGCAGGATAGAGGATGATATGGTTGGATGGCATCACTGACTCAATGGCCCCGAGTTTGTGCAAACTCTGGGAGACAGTGAAGGACAGGGAAGCCTGATGTGCTGCAGTCCACAGGGTTGCAAAGAGTCAGACAAGACTTAGCAAATGAACAACAACAACCATCTATCATGTGTATTGAAGACTATAGAGATGCTGGATTCAAAGTGATAGTGATGGAGGTTCAAATTGCATCCCTGTCACTTCCAGCTAAGGTGACTCTGGGTAAGGGATTTATCATTGATGATATGCCTCAGTTTTCAAACCTGTACAATGGAGGTAAAAATCACGCTGACCTCATAAAGTTGTGGGAAACGACAGGAGACATGATATTCTCTTGGCACCAAGAAATGACACTGACCTACACGTCTGGCTTATCTCTTTCTTTTGCTTGGGTTCCTGTTCTACTCCTAGACTTCTGCACTTGTGGGAGGCATCTGGGCTCAGCCCATGGTCCTCTTCTCTCTAAACTTACTTCCTATGCAGAAACTCCTTTAAGATTCTCAGTCTCAAATACCAACTACTTATGACTCCTTTATGTCCAGCCTGGGCCTTCCCCTGAACTCCAACTTGTGTATTCACCTGTCTACTTCACACGTGCCTTCTGATAGCCAGATGTCCCATCTCCAAGCCACTGCCTCCAAACCCAACCAGATGCTTCTGCATCCTGACCCATCTCAGTCAGTGGTTGAGTCCATTCTTCTGGTTGTTGAGTCAGAGGCATCCTTGAGTCCTCTCTCTTACCATCATCACCTAGTCCAGGAGACAATCTGGTCAGCTGGGCTCTATCTACACACCCAGGACTACATGACTCCTCACAGCCTCCAATGCTTCCATGCTGCCCCCCAAGCCATCATCATCTCTTGCTTACCTTACTGCAGGGACCTCCCAACTTGTCCTCCTGGTTTTGCCCTTGATCCTCTACAGCGTATTCTGTTATAGACTAAGTCACACTGTGTCACTCCTCTGCTCAAATCCTCAACAGCTCCCATGGATGGGGTATAGTCAGCATCCCCAAACCTTGAGGCCCCGCCTGATCTGAGCTTCCACCCACTCCTTGCTGGTCACTTCATTAGCGTCTATGTCATTTCTTTGCCCTCTTTCTCTCTGACACACCCTTACTGGTGTCCTTGCCATTCTGCAAACATATCAGACACACGTCCATTTTCCAGCTTTTGAACTCACTGTTCCTTCTGCTCAGAGTGCCCTTCTGCTGGGTATTAATATGGCAAGTATCCTCACTGCCTTCATAATTGACTCAAAAGTCACCTTCTCATTAGAGCTTTTCTTGGTCACTCTGCTAAAAATGCCTGTGATTTTCTATATTCTCCAGCTGAAACGAGGCCAAGGATTTTGGTTCATATTGATCAATTCTGTTTCCCTAGGGTCCAAATCAGTGCCAGTACATAAGAGGTGCTTAACAAATAATTAAAGGGATTAATGTATTCAACAGTGAAAATCACTATCTATCCCAGAGTTCACACTTCCTAGTCATCAGTGACAAATCTCCAAAGTCACAACCCTGAAAATGCAAAAGCTCTTTTTCAAGCTCGACTTTTAACTGCACTTTCAATTAGCAAACCAGGTGGCTCCAAACTTTACGATGCCTGGAACAGTATCAAGAGCACACATTCAGGTACAGAGTCCAAAAGCTCCAACGCTCCTGAGTTCTCATAGTTGTCAGAATCAGTCCCCACACCTTTCATGGGCCATACTTTGCTAAATTCTAAATAAGGCCAATGATCTCATGATCTCATGCAACCCAAGTATTTATGCAGAGTTATAGAATAATTTGAAACTCAAAAACCACCAGCAGCAATTTGCTTGAAAAAAGTCTTCAATGAATATTTAAAAGTATGCATTTGAAACAAAGTAACTCAAACATTAAAAGTGCTTCTTGTAGCTCAAGAATCAAGAACCATCAGTGGCATGTTGATTCTTTTCCCACCAGGGAGCAAAAAATGAAATCTGGTCAGACAATGCGAGGAAGGGATGGAAATGAAGAAGGAAGTGAAGGCACATGGGCTTGTGATGAGCACCTGAAGGTCCTTATTTCTGGACAGACTCCTTACACTCTCTCTCTCTCTCACACACACAGACACATCATTTCCTCAGAAACATTCACTCCAGATATCAGAGTATAAACGATCTCCTTAACACTTGCATACATACGAAGTCACAACAGTCATGTCTGATTCTTTGTGACCCTATGGACTGTGGCCTACCAGGTTCCTCTGTCCATTGGATTCTCCAGGCAAGAATACTGGAGTGGGTTACCATGCCCTTCTCCAGGGGATCTTCCCTACCCTGGGACTGAACCCATGTCTCCTGTCTCCTGCATTGACAGGTGGGTTCTTAACCATTAGCTCCACCTGGGAAGAAGCCCATACACTTTTAAAGCCTCTCCCATGGTTTCCCTGGTGGCTCAGTTGGTAAAGAATCCACCTGCAATGTGGGAGACCTGGGTTGGATTCCTGAGTTGGGAAGATCCCCTGGAGGAGGGCATGCAACCCACTCCAGTACTCCTGCCTGGAGAATCCCATGGACAGAGGACCCTGGGTGGGTGGGGTGGGGGTCTGTGCAGTTGCAAAGAGTCAGACACTACTGAACGACTAAGCACAGCCCAGCACTACATTCAGTAACACTAGGAGAAGTCAGGCTCTCATCCTGCCCCATCGCACCCTCCCGAACTCCCACCCCCCTGACCCCACCACCTTTCCACTAGACACACACTCCCTGTTTTTCGTACTGTGATTGAGTGGAACCCAGCCAAGTTTAGCACCCAAGTCTGATCACTGGGACAAAGAGACGGAAGTTAAGGCTCCTGGTTTCTTCCCTGGGTCTCTGCAGGGAACAGATGGGATTTTGACAAGTCACTGGGACCATCTAGGAGTCAGGTGCCTCTACTCTCTGGTGGCTGGGAAGAGGGTCCAAGGGCCTGTGTCTCTCACAAGCTCCCCAGGTCCCCACTCCCTGCACGATCTAGAAACTTACTTTGCAAACTTCTAAAATGAAGTTTCCCAACTTCCCTAAACTACGTTTCCATACAGGTCTCTCTTAGGCCGCTCTTCCAACCAGACTGCCACTCTTGAGTCCCTACCTACATAATAGGCATTTGAACACTGGCAGTAGGTTGACATCATGAGTGCTACTTCCAAAATTCTATTAAAGTGAGAGAAGGAGTGAGGGAGAGAGGCAGCATACCTAGCGTAATTTGGGGGCAGCAGAATTCCTGCCTGCGTCCTGTTAGGCCAGACCAGTCCACACCGGCGATTACCGTGAGAATTTAGAAAGCCCTTGGGCACCTGCCTCCTGTATGCAACAAGTTCCTCTTCTTTATCCTATTTATCTTCACAGGCATCCATTTATGTCAAGAAGGGGAACATATGAGAGCAGCATCTGTTACTAGAGTGACACAATTACCAACTACTTTCATAAGAAGTTAAAAAAAATCAGCAATAAATCTGGGGTTGTTGTCAGGTGTTTCAGGAGACAAAACATTAGTCTTTCAATCACAGTGTCTTGTTTAAGCTGAACATATGGTGTTAATCAGCAGTGAATCCCCAGCTCAGCCAGGTCTTTGATGGGTGTAAGGACCACAGAAATGTCACCTCCTCCAAACTGGCAAGGAAAAGCAGGTTTCATCCCCAAAACCCGTTGAGCCCAATCTCCCCACTCCATCCCTCCTAATAAACAGGCAACACACTCAAGAGACTTCATCACTGGTTACTTTTTCCCCATTGTTGGGATCTACGCAATCTCAATGGCAGGTCTGGAAGTTCCTTTCATTTTCTCAGTAACTACACTTAGACAAAACATAATCATTTCAACCCACTACACAGTAGTAAAAATTCCAGGGCGATTCATCACAGGTAACTTTTTCACGACTATTGAAATCTTTGGAAGTTGAAAGTCTGCTCTCTAAGTAAGAAAACTCCTTACTTTTTTTCTGCAACTCAGTGCAGAGAAATCATAGAAACACTGTCGTTTTTATTCTCTGTGCTCTTTTTTTCTGGATACATTCAACAGGTCTTTGTGACTGCTTATTAAATGTGACTTAGGATGGACATCTGCAGATTGGAGGCGGGGTGGAAGGGGCAGAGAGAGCGAGAGAGGGGAGACAGACAGAGACGGAGAGACAGAAAGAAAACAGAACGCACCACTTCCGAACAGAAGCAACCGGTAGATTTGAGTTCAGATGCTAGTTAACACAACCTGTCTAGGGAGGCCCTCCGCTTGCCTTACCTTCAGAGGATGCTACACACCTGCCCACCATCAAGCCCAGCCCGAGTCTGCTCCAGCTGCAAGTCTGTCTGCCTGCCTCCCGCACGGTCCCCCACCGCGCGTCCAGACGGCCCCCCGCACCGCCCCCGCCCCCGGGTGTGGGGGTGCCGAGCGGCGAGCCCTTTACCTGCCAGGCTGCCCGGCCTCTGGAGGGTGGCCGTGGCATACAGCTCCTGCGAGTGCTTGCCGTACGGCTCGGACGCGTGGACCAGGCGCTTGGTGGGCGACAGGGTGGCGTACGTGCCGATGGTGGAGCTCAGCTGGTGGATGGGCGAGGAGGAGATGGTGGACTGCACGGTGGGGGGCGAGGTCACGCGGATCGGGGACAGGCCGGCCGAGGACACGACGATGTTGATGGGCGAGCTGGTGCTGTAGGACTTGGCCAAGCGGCTGGGCGACTGCTTGGGCGAGGAGCCGCGCGCTGGCGCGGCGTAGGCGGCGCCCTCGGGGGCCGAGCCTCCGCGCTGCAGCTTGGTGGGCGAGCCGCCCTGGGGCGCGGCCAGCGGGGAGCCCCCGCGCGGGGGCGCGGGCAGCGTGGAGCTCGAGTAGTAGAGCGCGGCGGCGGCGGCGGCGGGCTGCGCGTCGGGCAGGTGGAAGGCGCTGCCCAGGCTGGGCGCGAACGGCTCCCGCGGCGGCGGCGGCGGCGGCGGCGGCGCGGGCTCCGGCCCCGCCAGGTGCCCCGCGCGGCTCGTGGTGCCCTGTGCGCGGGAGAGCAGAGAACACGCGCTCTTAGCCAGCGGGATGCGGAGGGAGCCTCCCCGCGCGCCCCGAGCCGCCCGGCCCCGGCGCCGCCCGGGGCGGCTCCGGGCGCGCGGGACCCGGGAAGCCGAGCCGCGCGGCGTGGGGGATGCGGGGGGCCGGGAGGAGATGCGGGCGCCCCTCGAGCCGCTCGGGAGGGGGGCTCATCTCCCCCCACCAAAAAAAAAAAAAAAAAAAAGAGGAAAAACCCGGAGAGCAAAGGCGGCTGACCAGGGGATGGGATGGGGGATCCCCTCCGACAAGTGTGACACGGATGCTGCTTATACATCTCAGAGGTTTCTGGAAGGGCAGAGGCATTGCGTTTTAGTCCCCGGAAGCTTTGAAAAGGCCACTCAGCAGGTTACCTGAAGGCAATCAGGGTCTGTTCCTTTGAGAAATTCAGGCGTTCAGCCTTCTCTTCACCCCCCGCCCCCACCGCCTCCCGACCCGCACAGGGCATTTCACCGGATACAGTCTCTACCTCTGAGATTGACCAAGTCGCATACTTATCTGGAGAACCGTAAGAAATAAACATAACTTCGTGGAGTTTATTCTGTTGTCATTTTCCCGTTGACTCTTCTTGGTGGATAAGTTAAAAGGAGGGGGAGATAATGAAGTCGGAATAAATATGCTTGGGCCTTCAAGCATTACAAAAAGCATGTCCAGAGGAAGCAGAGCGATTGTAAATGGACAGACTTATAAAAAAAAAAAAAGCCTCCCTTTTCTAGATTTTAACGCTAGGCTCCAAATCTTTTAGCATCTCTCTCTCTCCAGCTCGCTTTTAAGAGCCCCCTGCAGCTGTGTCTTCACACTGAAAGCCAGTCGCCTCTCATTTATTTACAAGAACACAAAAGACAACAAGGGCCGGGGTGGAGCTGGAGAGACAGTTGGAGGGGAAAGCACTTTCCTTGAATCCGGTCCAGAGACAAATTTGCATTCGAATGAAAACACTGCATTGTCAACCACTTCTGGGCCGGACCTCTGGGATCTTCCAGGCTTTCCCGGAGGAGCAGAAAAGTTTTTGAGAACAAGCCTGTGTGAAAAGGAGGTAGGACTGTCCACAGAAAGAGAGAAAGCTGGGAAGGCAGTATTTGAAATTAGGGGTGGGAAACAGGTGGGGAGGAGGACCCGCGTGAGATGGAGGGACGTGGGGGAGACAGACTGAACAGATGTTTTCCGTTATTAAAAGTTTCAGTTTTGCCTCTCCACCCGCTTTGGAATGGCAACTGGCAAGTAGCACACTGACCCCGGGCACTTCCATCAGCACACAGCGCCAGGCTCCAAATTTTATCCAGAATGTCAGTTTCAAGTTAAGCTCTTAATGGAGCAACAACAAAATCCTCTATTAAAAGTGTCCTGCTGCTGCTGCTAAGTTGCTTCAGTCGTGTCCGACTCTGTGCGACCCCATAGATGGCAGCCCACCAGGCCTCCCAGTCCCTGGGATTCTCCAGGCAAGAACACTGGAGTGGGTTGCCATTTCCTTCTCCAATGCATGAAAGTGAAAAGTGAAAGTGAAGTTGCTCAGTCCTGTCTGATTCTTAGCGACCCCATGGACTGCAGCCCACCAGGCTCCTCTGTCCATGGATTTTCCAAGCAAGAGTACTGGAGTGGGGTGCCACTGCCTTCTAGAGTCTGTTAAAAACCAGTCTGTGTGAGGGGGGTGTGTCGGGGGAGCACATATTTATTTACACATGAATATATCGCATATGTGGGTATATGTGTGTATTTATACATGATATATGTGTTCTATATATTTGTGTGTATGTGTGTATCAATCCACTGACGCAGTTTCTCTCCTGACCAAGCTCTGAACTCTCAGAGGTCAGGCACCTCTGAACTCTCTTCTCATCATGGCTCTGCATTTTCCAGTTCTAGCAAGAATCCTTCTAAGTCAGTTTAGCCAGAATACCCTTCCCCCTGACATTTCTTGGTAGTAATCATCCATTACTGACCTGCAACCTGCTCCCTGGCTGTGTTGTTGTTTAGTCACTGTGGTGTGTCTGACTCTTTTGAGACCCCATGGACTGTAGTCCCCCAGGTTCCTCTGTCCATGAGATTTCCCAGGCAAGGATACTGGAGCATGTTGCCATTCCCTCCTCCAGGGAATCTTCTCAACCCAGAGGTTGATATTCCTCCTTTTCCTTGTTTTCGACATTGAGCCCACTTCTAAAATGAAGTCTCTTCCCTCTATTACAATACTTAAAAATTTTTTTTCCAAATAGAATGTATATTTATTGCTGTAACTACTTTCCAGTTCTGGTTTTTCTTCAGCATGACAATGTAATTATTTTGACTTTCACAGTAAGGATGAAAGTAAAATGTAAGCTCCATGATTTTGTTCAGTGATGAACAAAGAAGTAACTAGAACAAGAAAGATTCATAGCAGAGATACCATAAATGTTTGTGGGATAAATGAAGGAATGGTTAACAAAGCTGGTCCCAAGGCTTTGACCTGAGGGATTCCATGGTGGAGAAGCTCTGCACAGCTGGTGTGCTCACCTGGATCCCGGAGATACAGTCTAGAATCTTCCAGAATCACTGGGGGGCAGGGGGGGGGGGGTTTGCTCACATCCAGTTGTGTTTCCCTCCTAGGAGAAGTTCTGAGCGTGAAATACATAGCCTATGTTTCTCAGACCTAGCTGCATATTATAATTGTTGGGAAAGCTTTTGAAAACACAAACGAAAACAACTCAGTACTCAGGCTGTATCCACTAGCCATTTAATTTAGAGACTCTGGAGGTGGGACTCAAGCATCAGGCTTTGGGAAGCTCATCAGGAGATTCCAGAGTAGCATCGAACATGAGAACGAGCCAGCCCCAGAGCAGTGGTTTTCCAAATGTGGTCCCCGATCTATCAACCGGATCAATCAGAAGCAGCATCCGCATGACCCCATCTTTACGGAGTGGGAAACTCTGGGGGAGGGGCCTCGGGATCTGCCTTTTATCACGTTTTCAGGGTGATCACGATGCTTGTTTAAAGTGTGCAAGCCTCTGATCTAGAAGAGATTCTGATTCAGGGCTCTGAAGTGGACCTCAGCGTATGCATTTCTAACAATCTCCTGGAAGATGCTGTTTATCTGAGAATTACTGCTAAGCTATGGAGAGTGACCATCTTTCTTTACTTTTCTTTGGAAGCTCTCCTGGGGCCCAAGAAACATTCTGCTGTGCAGAACCCAGCTGACAAGGGACAGAAAAGCCTCTGAGAGGAATTTCTGGGAATCTTTCTCACAGGGACATGAGGAGGAGAAAGAACCCCGAGGGTCCCTGCTCACAAGAAAGCCTCGAGGGTCCCAGAGAGTCCCCTTCTTACAAGAGAACAAATACTTTTTGTTATGTCTTGGATTTATAACATTAATAACCCTAAGTGACAAAAAATACCCTCTCCCTCAGTAGCATCATTGTGGTTTAGTTGTTCGGTCGTGTCCGACTCGTTGTGACCCCATGGATGGTAGCCTGCCAGGCTCCTCCGTCCATGGCATTCCCAGGCAAGAAAGCTTTAGTGGGTTGCCATTTCCTTCTCCAAGGGATCTTCCTGACCAAGGAATCGAACCTGCATCTCCTGCATTGAGAGGAGGATTCTTTATTGTCTGAGCTACCAGGGAAGCCTTCCTCAGTAGGATAGCTTTCGATAAAATAAATACTAATGTATACTAATATAAATTAAAACAACATCGTGTGACATTCTAGTATTTAAGTATTAGAATAACATGGATCCCAGGGAAACCTTGAATAAACTGTGAAAATACTTTATTTCTCCTTTTAATATTTTGGAACTTCCAGTTGGAAAAGTGCTAACTCTGCTGAATCTTATTCATAAGGTTTCTTAAATGGCTCTCAAATCTGTAAAAGTTTTGAGAATAGCGACACTATTTCCAGGTATGTTGACAGGCTACAGCAGCAATTCAAAAACTTTTTAAAATATTATAGGATCGCTCTTGGTGAAATTTTGCCAGTAAGCTTTTTAATAAGCAAAACATCATAGACAATAAAATTGCATATGCATTTTAAGTTGGTTATTGTCTATGCTGGAAATGTTCTATATCTGTACTGTCCAATATGGTAGCCAATATACGCCTGGGCCCTAGACACATGCACTGAGTTTTAACATACATTTAATTTGAATTAATTTAAATTTAGGGCTTCCCTCGTGTCTCAGATGGTAAAGAATCTGCCTGCAATGCAGGAAACCTGGGTTCGATCCCTGGGTTGGGAAGATCCCCTAGAGGAGGGCATGGCAACCCACTCCATAGAATCCCCATGGACAGAGGAGTCTGACAGGCTACAGTCCATGGGGTCACATAGAGTTAGACATGATTGAGCAATTAAGCACAATAAAACAATAAAATTCCATATACATTTTAAGATAGTTATTGTCTATGTTGAAAATGTTCTATATCTGTACTGTCCAATATGGTAGCCAATAGATGCATGGGTCCAGACACATGCACTGAATTTTCACATACATTTACTTTGAATTAACTTAAATTTAAATAGTTAGATGTGTCTAGTGGCTACTTTCCTGGATTGCACAGTTATATAAGGCCCTCTGCAGTTTTTAATAAATAATCTGGGGGTATAATACTCTGTTGCATTAGCCTACACAAGAATAAGTCCCTAAGAATGGTTCTTTGGCTAAAGAGAAAAATCTGTTTTTTAGCCTCGGTTGGATAGAACAGTAATCTTTTAGGAGTTTTTCTCCACTCTTATGTTTATGTTTTGTTCCATTATGTAATTTCTTTTTAGCAACTCTTAGGGATACATTTTAAGACAGCTATACAATTCATAGGGTGGTTTATTATGGGCTAGGTCACTGGATTAAAAATAACATAAGCACATTTCAACACACAGAGAATTTCATCTACTTTGCTGTCATGGAAGCTCAATTCCTCATTAAACATGTGTTAGCACTACAAATAAAACTGTAAAAAAAAAAACAAAAACTAATGACCACTACATCCTACTATAATATTTGGAAATGTGTGTGTACAAGTGATGTGCACTGAAAATTTTTTATATTGATGATGAGATCCTTAATAAATGGTGACATAAGAATTTTTGGAAATATTTTAAGAAGATGGAGCCCAACTATTGTCCTGGATCACACAGTATGTATTACTGACCAGGGCAGTTCCTACTGGGATTGTCACTTCCATCAGTCTGAATCAGTCTCAAACCAAAGGACTATTTTAATTGCCTTTTGCATCCCTCCAAAGTGGGGAACCCATCTATGTGAAATTGACAAGGAAGCGGAACATTTTTAAGTAGATGCTCCGATTAAATATTTCCTATAGGCAGAGTCCTGTGCACGTTAAATTGCTTGTTGCTCCTTTATTGCTTCCCATTATGGAAAATGATCAAGAGAAAAATAAGATGTTACTTCTAATTTCTATGGACATTTTATGTAGATTGTACTGCAAGGGGGAAAAAAAAGATTGTGTGTGTGTGTGTTTTAATGAGACATAAACAATACATGTAACTCATCAAAGTTCTTTTATAAGATGAAGTATTTCATCTACATTATAGTTTACATATGAGTGTCAGGTGGGTCAGATTTAGGATATATTACAGTGGTTATTTTTACATAATGTGTATGTCTACATGTGGTATGCCGAATACCTGGTGGCTCAGACGGTAAAGTGTCTGTCTGCAATGCAGGAGACACAGGTTCGATCCCTGGGTTGGGAAGATCCCCTGGAGAAGGAAATGGCAGCCCACTCCAGTATTCTTGCCTGGAAAATCCCATGGACAGAGGAGCCTGGTAGGCTACTGTCCATGGGGTCAAAAAGAGTCGGACACGACTGATCGATTTCACTTCACTTCACTGTGTAATTATGCAGTGGATTTATGCCTATTTTACAAAAGTGTTTAAGGGGAGAATGTATTTTCAAAGTGTAGTAGGAAGAATATTGAAGTAGGAATTTAGGCAATATATACATTATTCCCATTAACTAAAAGTACTCAAGTTCCATGCAGCAATTCACTCATTAATTCAATAATCCATTAACAAGAGCCTATTATATTCCATGTAAAAATATGAAGTTTTCTCTTGAAATTCTCTCTGCAGTCCTCCTACATGGAATAATTTTATCTTGACGTTCTTTGGAGATTAAAAAAAAAAAAAAAGGAAAATTTTTGTTTCAGAATACTATCTGGCTCACAGTTACACTATTTTTTATTGGGAAGTTCCAATCCCCTAAACATGGCGCTCTTGGGCCAGAACATGGCATAGACCTTAACACCCACATAGTTGTCTATTGACCTTTCCAGGTTGTATTTTCTGTAAAAGGAGCAGAGATGGCGTAAGGGTGATAAGGGGGAAAAAATTCTCCAAACTTGGAAACTTACTTAAGCCTCATTCTCTGGGGATTTGGCCACGTGTAAAAAAACAAAACAAAGACCCAGCGCTTACAGCCAGTTCACTAGGGACTTGGCAGGCTGAACTCTGCAAGGAATCTTGACTTCGGATCATGAGTAAGCAGTGTCACCAAGCAAAACCGCATTTTATAAAGCAGACCTGTGATTTACAAGCAGTCCTTGTGAAGATGCATTTAGACCTGCCAAGTTTCCTGGAAACGTCAGCGAGGCCCCTAACTCTGGGTCAAAGGGAATGTCTGCCCAGAATGCTAGGCAGCTGGGTCAGAGATGTCAGCAATGGGAGGCTGGAACCTGTGTTCCGAGGCTTCACAGATGGGAGCCTAATGCCTAGCGATCAGCAGTCTGTATTCATCACTGTTCATCTTCCTGGCATATCCATCACACTCGTGAACCTAATAAGTCATCTCAGGGTTTCTCTCCTCTGGAGGTGACCCCGGTTGTGGGGATGGAAGTCACTGCCCGGAGTGGTGCTCCAGGACAAAATCAGTATCACAAGAGGCAGAGAAGGAGAGGGAAATAGAGACAAGGCATCAGGCCAGGGCCACAGAAGAGCCCAAACGTGGGAAGGTAGCAGTGGGTTTGGTGGGAAGAGGTCTGGCTAGTGTCTGAAGGAGTGCAAATGCAGAGAGGAATAAATGATGAGAAAAATAACATCAATTACAGGGGAACATTCTTTCAATGAGCAAAGAAGCCTGAATAACTTTTGAAAGTAAAAAACAGTGTACGTGACTTTATGGTGTACATCTTTATGTACATCTTTGAAGAAATCCATTGCCAAACCAGAGGATCTGGTAACATGATTTTGTAATATCAGCTACGTGCTGCTGATTAACACGTGTGAGAATGTGTTGAACTCATTAGGGTAAGTTGTTGCAGAGCTCCAGGCTTGTACAGGACTATGGACAAAGCCATTTACTCTCACAACTTGGAAACAAGAAGAAAGCACCAACTCCAAAATGCCAATGTCTTAGATGAAATGTGCCTGTAATATGCCACTAAAAGGAATCTACACCCACAAAGTAGGTTTTGTGCCTTTGAGTCTCTGGGAGAAAATCAATTTGCTTGAACACTACCATCACTGCTTCCAAAATCTCAATAACTTCTCTTTTGAAACTGTCTTCAGAAGAAAGGCCTCTCTTTAAATAATTCCCGAGATAGAAAATTCTGGTTCTGTGAAAAAGATCTGATTTCAGAAATGGCCAAATAAAATCATCAAGTGCCTTGTCTAGCAATTCCTTTGAGGAGCACTGCTTTAAGTGAAAACTCATATGAAACATAAAGTGAAGAGACACTTCTGTGGGGAGTCCACACGCCATCCCTGAAGTCATTACCCCTGGGATGAAGCGAGGAAAAGCTGGCTTAAAACTCAACATTCAAAAAATAAAGATCACGGCATCCAGTCCCATCACTTCATGGCAAACAGAAGGGGAAAAAGTGGAAACAGTGACAGATTTTACTTTCTTGGGCTCCAAAATCACTGCTGACAGTAATTGCAGCCATGAAATTAAGACAATTGCTCCTTGGAAGGAAAGCTAGGACAGACCTAGACAGCATATTAAAAAGCAGAGACATTATTCTGCCAACAAAGATCCATCTAGTCAAATCTATGGTTTTTTCCAGTAGTCATGTACAGATGTGAGAGTTGGACCATAAAAAAGGCTGAGCACTGAAGAACTGATGCTTTTGAACTTTGGTGTTGGGAAAGACTCTTGAGAATCCCTTGGACTGCAAGGAGATCAAACCAGTCAATGCTAAAGGAAATCAACCCCGAATATTCATTGGTAGGATTGATGCTGAAGCTGAAACTCCACTACTTCGGCCACCTGATGTGAAGAGCTCACTCACTGGAAAAGACACCGGCAAAGATTGAAGGCAAAAGGAGAAGGGGGCAGCAGAGGATGAGATGGTTAGAGAACATCACCAACTCAATGGATGTGAGTTTAAGCAACCTCCAGGAAATAGTGAAGGACAGGGAAGCCTGGCATGTTGCAGTCCCTGGGGTCACAAAGAGCTGGACACGATTTAGTGACTGAACAGCAACAGCAGAGTGGATCCACTGCCCCAGGGCCCCTAAGCCACTCATACGAACAGGGAAGTACAGGCTTTCATACTGTAGGTACTGGTTTTTCCTTCTATCCAACCTCACTTTAATAAAAGTATGATTAGGGTCACTACCAATAAATAACCTCAGATATGCAGATGACACCACCCTTATGGCAGAAAGTGAAGAGGAGCTAAAAAGCCTCTTGATGAAAGTGAAAGAGGAGAGCGAAAAAGTTGGCTTAAAGCTCTGCATTCAGAAAACGAAGATCATGGCATCCGGTCCCATCACTTCATGGGAAATAGATGGGGAAACAGTGGAAACAGTGGCAGACTTTATTTTTGGGGGCTCCAAAATCACTGCAGATGGTGACTGCAGCCATGAAATTAAAATGTGCTTACTCCTTGGAAGAAAAGTTATGACCAACCTAAATAGCATATTCAAAAGCAGAGACATTACTTTGCCGACTAAGGTCCGTCTAGTCAAGGCTATGGTTTTTCCTGTGGTCATGTATGGATGTGAGAGTTGGACTGTGAAGAAGGCTGAGTGCCGAAGAATTGATGCTTTTGAACTGTGTTGTTGGAGAAGACTCTTGAGAGTCCCTTGAACTGCAAAGAGATCCAACCAGTCCATTCTGAAGGAGATCAACCCTGGGATTTCTTTGGAAGGAATGATGCTAAAGCTGAAAAAACTCCAGTACTTTGGCCACCTTATGAGAAGAGTACTGGTTTTTCCTTCTCTCCAACCTCACTTTAATAAAATTATGATTAGGGTCACTACCAATAAATATTCTCAGAAGTATTTCATGTGGCCAATACTATGGTCTACTAAGTAGAATGGGGTGACAAAGGATGAGATGGTTGGATGGCACCACCAACTCAATGGACATGAGTGTGAGCAAGCTCCAGGAGATGGTGAAGGACAGGGAAGCCTGGTGCGCTGCAGTCCATGGGGCCGCAAAGAGTCCGACACATAGTGAATGAACAACAACCAAGAAGAAAGAAAACAGAGAAGAAAAAATTAAAGCAATGACATGAGTCTCATACAAATTTATCTTTAAGAGGGACTTTTTGATGGCAACTCTTTCTAAGAAACATGAGCCTTGGCAAAAATACACTACATAAAACTTTTATTTCAGCAAGAGGCTCATTTAGTATAACTTTAATAACACAAACATTTGCACAGAAGAAGAAATGTTATGGTAAATCACATATGCACACTGCCCACAATGAGAAATGCTTCAGCTATTGAAACCAGATTAAATATATTTCTACTGGAAAAAGAAAATGGGTAAAAATTTACAGCAGAGCACTGAGAAAGGATTTCCAACACGTAATTATCTGAAAATGCTCTTACAAACAAAGTGCGAGTTTCCCGCAGATATGCCAGACAAAGCGTACAAAATGACATGATTTCTCCTGTAAATGCAGTATAAATACATACATTCTACACTAAAGACATCTCAGCAATTTTGTGTTTTCCAAGTTTTTTAGTGACTTTTCTCTTTACAGGTGCCACCCACCAACAACTTCTTTCCTATTTCAGCAAACTGGAATGACGTCAAACTAGGCATCTGTGTGACTTTTTGCATTCAGCAATCAAGATGTAAGTGTTCATTGGAGGGTTGGGTCCTCCTTGGGACCACGAATGTCCCTGTCTCTATCCTACTGCCATCCAGAGTTCTCCATCCCCTGACCTTCACATCCACCTAGCATGAAGGTGCACCAATAAGCAATGTTCAAAACTCATCAACTTCTGGCAGAAGTGAGCAGATGGTATATTTATTATTATGATATAGTGCACATGAGAACTTTCAAGACTTAAAAGTCAGTGCCACATTAAATAGGCCAGATCAAAAAGAAACGGTCATTTGCTTCTCAAAAAGCTTACTTCTTTTTCTAGTGTATCTACCATTGTTCGAGTATTATTTTTACAGAACAATCATGCAATTCTTAATCTCCTGCAGGAAGCAGGCATTTTCTACGATTATAAGGTGCACAGGCTCACTTTAGTTCTGCTGGACAAGATGAAAGTGGTTTTAAAATCTGCCGGTTCCTGTACTTTTTTACTAGTGTTCCGTGTGCAGGTGTATATGCTCTGTTTCTTGCTTCTTTTGTCAGTCTGAGGAACGAAATACTTGATGAGACTACTGTAAGAAATAGACACTTGAAGTGGTCCATTTTCGAGACACAGTAGCTAAGGCCGAGTGGAAAAGTACTAACAGCTAAACTTGCGGACATGACAAAGTTGAGGCCTGGGTTCTTTAGATAAAGTTAGGGTTGGGGGAGGGAGATAAGACTGTATCCTAAAGAGATAGGACTCCACCCATTGCCTGTGTCCTGGCTCTAAACTTGCCTAATGACTTGCAGGAGAGACACAGTTCGTGCGCCTGCAGTGTCCCTAGGCAAACAGGATGTTGGGGGAAGTGATAAACCAGCAAGAAAGTCTCTTGAAAAATGCGGATGTAAGTTGGAAAGGGAGAAAGAAGGATACCCTATGAGGAAATAATGAAACTTAGGTGACCTTGAGGAAGACTGTATGTCCCATAGTACTCAGCCAATGAGGAACTGGGGGGAGGGAGGGACCTATGTGTTAGGGAATAAATTGCATATATATATATATATATATATATATATATATGCAACTGAAAAAACAGCTCTATTTTGATTGGCGGCATCTACCAGGAGCTACGAAGGCTAAGGTTGACTTGGAGGAAGAAGGGAGGGATGGAGGGATAGTCGACACATCTGGATGGGGAGGGGAGCTGGCAGGATAGCTAAGTGGAATGTAGCAGTGGGCAAAGCATAACTGAATCAGCTCAAGTGACTTTCCAGAAAGGCCTTGGGATATGATGGGAAGGGTCTTATACTCTCCTCCAGCCGAGTCCTGTGAATTCATCTTAGAGTCTGAGGAGAATGACCTTCAAAGACTTCAGTTAGGGTCACGCCAGAGAACTAGAATTGTACGGTAATTCTGTGACTCAGCTTGACACGGTAGGACAAGGCAGACCATGCACCAGGGCCTGATGTGAAGCCTGGTGATGATAACCCCACAAACATCTATCATGCTGAATAAACTAGTATTGGTTAAAAGTTGACACCAGAATTTTTGAAAATTTGTGATGCTCCTTTGAAATTATAGTCTGACATGATTTGTGAGCCAGATAGAAAACCATTTGCTTTACTTTAGAATTACACTTTTTTTTTTAGGTTCCCTAAAATGAAATGTTTTTGTGTTACTTGGTTATTGACCTTATTAACCTGGTCTGGCATCTGTGAGCCATTATTTGAACTTTCGTAGCCCTTTTGGCACTCGATGATGACAGGATATTCTAAAATTTAATATAGCTTGGCAGAAGTGAGCTTGAATACAATTTAGAATATTGAAAAGAACGTGTCACAGGGCTCTGGGAAACCACTGGAAGACAGGGATTCTCAGGACAAGCTCAGCAAAGGAGATGTTACGGGGATGACATGTGACCTCCTTATTTCAAGGGTAGCACACTAAATGCTGAGTAAAAGTGCTGGTGTACTTGTTCAGCATTTCTCTGACATGATTTTGAAATCACGCTAAAACATGCCTTTCATACTGCAGCATGCTGAAGCTGAGAGTGAATCGTGGTACCCAGATCTGATGCTCTGCTAAAATAAATAGGATTCAGCAAAACACCAGTAGCCTCCATCCTGTTAACCAAGTAGATTAGAACAACCCCCTTGTTTGAATATTCAGACTGCAACCACCCACCTGTCAGATAAATGAGTGCAAACCAGTAACCTATGACTCTAACTGAAGTTCTCACCTTGAATATGCACATTGATAGATGCCTTCAAATGCACAGCTTTGATATCTTCACAACCAAGTTACAGTTTGTGATTAAACTTTAAAGCAGACTTTTAATGTGAGGCCCAATCTGTTCTTTGAGCTGCTACTGTTTTACTCCCATGCATTGAACTCCAACAAGTAGAACTCCAATGTGGAAGAAGATAAATCAGCATATTGCTGGTTTACATGTGTAGCGCTCTTACTAGGATCAAGCTGTAGATACATTTAATTGAAACAGTCAATATATAAAAGGAAACCTATGAAACACTCCCTCGAAATGATTAGGCTTCAATTCAGTTAAGATTCTGTTCCCATTCTTACTTCTGCTACCTTAAAATGGTGCCTGACAACTCCTCTGAATGCACTGAGTTTGAGTTTCTGCATATTTAAGATGTAAATGATAATTTAAATTTAAAATGTAAATGTGGTGGGGAGTAAATAAGAGGTTGTATGTAAAACAGATTACTTCCGGGTCTCGGTAAATGGTAACTATTGATTTTATAAGTAAGAAAGCTTTGACTGAACAGTCCTCACAGAGCTAAGTATGAACTGAGTGCATATCAAGTTAAGCTGATAATGAATGGATTCTTCTCTTGATACTGATTGTTCCATTTTCCACGATGCTCAGCTAGGGGAAATGTGATTTTTTTTCATTTGACTTAATGTTTTTAACTCAGATTACAGGGGTCTTAAATATTTATGAGAGGAAGCCAAGGATGAGTATTAAGTAGTTCAAGATAAAAATAAAAGAAAAGTAGAATTTTATTGCTTCACTAGCTACATGTCTTATAAGTTCTAGGAAACTGGCAAAAGCTAAATTCAGAGCTTTCATAAGTTAATCTAAATATAAATTATCCCTTATTTATGAATATTTCTGGCCCATTAGACCTAGAAGTGTGGATAGACAGAAGGGTTAAAAAAGGTCTGTAATCATTTATTTACTCCTGAAGAATTCAAAATTACATATATCCCACCATCATCAGTGTATCATGGTCAGAGAGAGTTCAGTATAGATGGGAAGATTAAAAGAGAGTTCCTTTCAAGAATGGGATGCTTTTTAGAGGAAAAAAATCTGTACCTAGAGAAAAAAATCCTATAGCTTCCAATTCTTATTTTAATAATTTAAAATGAGGCTAAAAAGATTTAATAACATTTTCTATGCTAATAACATCACTTAATACTTCAAACATTATATAATGTTTTTACATATACAAATAAGAATTATTTTGCATATATGATAAATGAAAGTATATAAAATAATTTTTTCTAATTAATTAAAAAATATTTTTTAGACATTCCCTCTTGTGTCTTATCAGATTTCTGTAAGGAAGATAGACTAGACCAGTGTTTTCAAGAGCAGTGATCCAGGAGCTGGTAACTAGCACAGTTCCAGGGTTAGTCTGTGTGTGGGGACCTGGATGCAATGAATTCAAGGCCGTTTCCTTCTTGAGCATCACACACCACCAGATTTCTATCCAAAAGGGGCACCCTTTGAACTGGGGTCACACCCTGCCATGGGGCAACGGGCCCCTCTCAGTGGAATGCTTTATTTACCATTCCACTTTATCCACATAACCTTGACATCACAAGAAGGTAAAAGTTACACTGCTACTGATGGGCAAAGGTTTTGCCTGAAAAAGACAATCATAGATAATAGATAGCTGGGACAATCATTCAACTTTAATAATTGAAATGCACTGAGACTTTTCAGCTTATGCTTCATTTATGTTCATATCACCTCAAAAAAGCATCTCAGGATGACTGCACGATGCTATTCTAACTCGCCTTGTCCCCTTCTTCCAGCAGACATTTCTTGGGGGCCATGTGGATGGTGTTACAAATGAAAATAGCCCTGCCCTCAAGTGGTTTTCAGTTTTGTTGGGAAAACACATGGATGCATAATAACAATGAATTGGTGCCAGAGATGGGTTTGGTTGTTGCAGGAGCTTGGGGTAGGTAGTGTGCCTGGGCTAGGGTTTCTGGAAGAGGAACTTCCCAATAAATGCAGAAAGGATGAAGTTAAACTTGTCAGTTTGAGGGGTACTTTTGGGGTTGTGGGTTCTTCGTTCCAAGAATGATGCACAGAGATTAAGAGGGTCTCGTGTCCCTTTATACTAAAAAATAAGTATAAAGTAGCTTAAAACAAGATAGCTCTCCAGTATATTAATTCCGGTGGGTTGACTGAATATAGCCTGCACCCCCATATTATCAAAAATAAAGTACTAGGTACTACACACACATACATAAATACACACACAGGTATATATCACAACATTTACAACAATTTTTTTTAATTGGGGTTGGTAGCCACTTCTTTTTACCAAGAGTTGATTTTAACTGCAGCTAAGTGTATACATTAAATCCACAAAAGCAAGTACCCATCTTAAAGAAACAACTGAGGGAACATTTCATAATCAAACTTGACAAAGTGTAACTATTCCAACTCAACCACAATTATTTTCAGAATAGTTCTGTATATGCATATGTGATGATGCCTTTATACTATGTTCCTTTGTATGATTAACCCCAAAGAATAATTTCACGCTTTTTTTTTTTAAGGAGAGAGAATGTTTCAGGTACCCTCACAAACTCATCATGCATGTCATATTTATAATCAACACAGAAATAGGAACTAGACACCCGTTTGCATATTCACCTAGGTAAGTATATATAAAGCAGAAAGAGCATGAGCAATTGACAGACATTCCTGCAAAAAAGATGCTTGTAATTCAAGTTATTCTATAATCATTTTGTGTTATTCATTTCCTTCACTCACAGCACCGAGAGTGTCTCTCCAAAGTTGCAGGGCACTTGTAAAAAAGGCAGGAGGGGACACCATAGCCATTTGACAGCCCTGCTTCCCGCTTGACCCCTTGGAGCCCAAGGACCAACACAGCAGAGCATCCCATCCCCAGCACGTACCTGGCTGAAACTCTGGCCCGCACCTCGGGCTTGTGTGCTGCGGGCAGGGAGCTGCGACGGGGCTGTCTCACCCAGAGCCAGGGTCTGGTTGCTATGGTAGCTGGCTGGATACTGGAAGGACCCTTCAGGTTTGGAATTGAGCTGAAGTGCACTCTGGGACAGCAGGCTGGGCCCTGCATTGAAAGTCATTTAGAGCAGTAAGTGACAGCCTCAGTGAAGCAGAAATGACATGTATTATTTATTGAGAGTAGCCTAGAATTATCACATGCGCATGATTCCAGCCATCTATGCTTTGAATTCTGAGAACTAAAATGACCATATAATTCTACTCCAGCTGTTAAATGAGATTTTTTTCTCTTTTTTTTTTTTGTGGTGTAAAAGTTCTCCAAAGAGTAGATTTTTTTTTTTTTCCAAATGATCTCATTCTGACCTACATAAGAGACATTTCTTACAAGACAAATTAGTTAATCAAGTACTTATTTTTGGATCAGACAATGTTGGAAACATTTGAAATAATTTAAAAGTCTTCCTTTTGGTACATGTTAATTGCATTAATATATCTCCTACTGTATTAATAAGATGCTTGAACACTTAAAACCTTCCAATCAGTAACAAGTTCTGTTGTATAAATAGTGATGTAATACTCAAAGCTTGAAGGGTAGACAGTGTGTAAAATATTAATAGCTCTCATACAATGTAGAATTTAACCTGATCTCACATGATCTCTAAGGGCTAGTTATCTTTGCCATCACAGCAATGCACAACAGAAGAACAAAGAGAAGATACACTGTTTAAACTGGTGCTGCTAAGCTGGCTGACCCTACAAGAGATGGAGAAAGGAACTCCTGGCCTCATTATTTAATTATACTTTGTACGAGAAAATGTGGTTTATTTTCTTTCTTTTTAGATGAGATCTTTGCAACAGTTTGTCCATTTCCTTTGTAAGCAAATTTTCTTTAATCAAATTTCATACTCACTTTGGGGATGAAAAGAAGTACAGAAGAGTGTAAGTGTATTACTATTTTCTAGTATGTGTGTTTGAGAGGGAACTGGGGTAAGTAGAGTGAGTTGGGTGAGGGTGAGGGACTTGGCGACTCAAGTTCTCTCCTGTTATCTCAACCATAGGCCAAAGTCACTCCTCTTTTGAAGGACGGTAATTATATACATGGGTTTCCCTAGTGGCTCAGATGGTAAAGAATCTGCTTGCAATGCTGGAGACCCAGGTTCGATCCATAATCCCATCCTTAATCTCCCTCTTCGGCTGTTTTAGACTATAGTATCATTTCTAAGGAGCGTCAGCAAATTTCAAGTTCCTTCTTTCTTTTTAAAATAGAACATGGCTTTTTATTTCAAATGAGACTGCAGATTTGACATGATATAGGCCAATTTTTTTTTTTTCCAGGAAAACAATTTCTTCTGTTAATAAGGATCAGTTCACATAACCTCTGCATTTAAGACCTCTCCTTTCCCTCTAATTCCCTGATGGAAATTCTAAACAACGCAAAATACTTTTTCATCATTGGAAATTGAATACTAAGATGTTTAGTTAGTATAGGTAAGACTTGGTATTTTGGAATCTATACAGTTTCTGGAAAAAGAGTCAAGCAAGGAAAATCAAACCATTTTCATCCAGTCCCAATTTCACAATGAAGGGCATAGCAAAAGTACAATTGCAATCCCTTTCCTTGTAATTTCAAAAATAGAGTCCCAAGAAATTTGTCTATACCAGATGGCGAAGTTTGCAATAGCTTGCAAAAAGTCATTTAGTCCATACTGATGGTATTATAGGGCTAATCACCAGGACTACGAGGCACCTATGGGGAACGCATTCAGAGTTTCATTCTGGATGCCAAGAATATATTTTCCCCTCTGCTGCTGTGGAAACTGTCAGGCATGAAGATGGAGTCAAGGGCTGGTCTCTGATGCCCAGGTAATGGGCAGGCTGAGACATGGCAGAGCCTTGGAAGGGAAGAGGGATTGGTGATGGGGCAGAGGTGGGAACTGACTGCAAAATTAGAAGGATTGGGTGGGTGCTAGGAAGACAGCAATGAATTGTAGCCAAGGGCTTTCCCCTTGGTCCCTACCCTTCTGAAGGTCACTGCTCAGTGGAGGGGAGTGAGCTACGGCAGAAAAGCAGAGGCCCTTTATGGTGAGTGGTCAGCACTGTACCTAACAATGGGCAGCTTCCCACTGAGACTTCTTTGGTTATTTCCTTCAGGACAGTCCACCCTGACACAATGCCTTGAACTGGCCACACATCACCCCCGCCCCCGCCCCCCCGCCACAACAATGCATCTCCATGGCAATGAAAGTCAAAACAGATATACAAGACTGCACAAACTTTTGGAAATGTCAATACAATTTAAAAAATTCTTTAATTTCATATAACTAATTTAACAGTCTCTAAAGTCAAAACACTGTATGTCCTGGTTTTTTGCCTTTTAAAGAGATGGCATGACTTTGCTCTGATGAACTTACTTGCATACATAATTAGCAAGTCAAACAAACTTGTCAATTCTGAGTAGATTCATAAGATTATCTCTAGAAACCTACAAATGTTCTCCAGGCAGGATAGAAAGGCAACAATTGAAAGCCCCTTTTCGAAGCAATTTCAATTAAAAATATGATTTATGTGCTCCTGAAATATATATCATGAAATAATCAAATCTGCTCTTTTATAGAATCAGTGGTGCATCTGATCACTACTCCATGAAAACAAACAAAGATTCTCTGTCTCATTACTTTGTTCACACATCTCAAGCATGGAGCCTAGATGTAGTCTGACAAACATAATTGCAACAATGAGCAATATATCATAATATTACAACCCTGACATAGCACCTAGCAAGGACAAAACAGTACAATAGCCAAAACATTGCATGCATTTTAGAATCATTTTCTCGTTGATTACTAGGTTTCAAAGGAATGGCGTTTATTTACTCCAATTTTAGACAACACAGATATACGAGATATGAAGCAGGTGAAAATTAGAAGATAATTCTCAATTTCTTTTTAATAAAAGCAAAATTTATGTATAACTGACTCAATTAGCTTTATTAATATTATTGTGCACTGGGGTAGAAAATTCAAAATTTTCAGAGATTTCAGAAGCATTTATAGTTTGGGGCTTTAAATGATGATTTTTTTCCCTCACGACCTTATGACTTTCCATGAAGTCTTGCTTGGGTTAGAGGTAAAATGAGGCTCCATCCTTGAGGATATGATGTGAACCCACTGGGAGATGGGGACAACGTAAGAGGATTTCTTGGGATGTTCAGGAGGGAGGAAGAGGCTGGCTCTTAAAATTCCACCCAGGGAAATGGAATATTGCTTTTAGTGCCATTAATTGCTCCAGAAGAATCTTGAGCAACAGTTAGTCACCGTGTCCTATTAGAGCATCAAAAGCAGACGCCACCCTCCAGCAGGTGTGTTTCAGGACACGAACCTAAGAGGACACAGTGAGTTTTTTGTCCCCTGTCATGGGACCGTCCTCAAAGCTAAGCCCAGATGTATTTTTCCAAAATACGTCAGCCCTGGAAGCCAGAAAGTAGATAGGAAACTGTTTCCCGAGAAGCGGATCAAAATCAAAGGTGTATGTGCCCTTGATCTGATCAAGACACACTAGCTCTACCCGGACAGTGGGGAGACATTCCAAAGGAACTGGAGAGTTCAGGGACGTGGGACCCGCCATTAAACCTAGGAGGGCATCCCGACTGTCATACCAATGTCTCAATATATTTTCAAATGCATGAATTAATTTAAGATCACATTGTTGTTTAGGTGCTGACTCATGTCCCATTCTTCTGCACCCCCATGGGCTGTAGCCCTCCTGGCTCCTCTGTCCGTGGGATTCTCCAGGCAAGAATGCAAGTAGGTTGCCATCTCCTTCTCCAGGGGATCTTGCCAACCCAAGGATCAAACCCATGCCTCCCGCTTGGCAGGTGGATTCCTTACCACTGAGCCACAAGGCAGCTCCCAAATCACATAATAACCTGCTCTGAAAAAAAAAAAAAAAGCCCTCGCATCTTTGTCACTATTCTGAGGAGTGTGAACAGGGGTGTGCAGAGGTCCGCCAGAGTCACACACTCGGTAAAACGAAGATGAGAAGCTGTTCTTGTGTTCTGTCTCTGACTCCAGGAGTTGCAGTCGGTTAACATCCAGGCAACTATTTAAATCGTACACACACATCAACATTAATGGGTTGAAAAATTCTTCCCTAAATAGAAGTCACTGTGGGAGGGACCTTCACACCTCAGGGTGTGGTACTGCTTCCTCAAAGAACCTCTCCTTAGAGATTCCCGGTGTTGGCTAGGGGAAGCCTGCTGTCCTCCAGGAGTGGGGCAGACGTCAACCTCAGCAGATAGAAAGGCAGAAGCATTCGTTTCTTGCATTAAGAATTCAGAATCACTTACAGGTCATATTAGCGTGCACTAAAGTATATAGTCAGTTTCTCCTTAAATTAACTAGATATTTTAGCTTTCCTGTTCATGTGCACTCATTTTTTTCACATGGCTTTAAGAAAAAAGTTATTTATTTGGCTGTGTCAGATCTTAATCTCATCACACGAGATCTACTGCTGTGGCACATGGACTCTCCAGCTGTGGCTCAAGGGCTCGGGAGTTGTGGTGCCTGGGCTTACGCTGCTCCGAGGAACATGGGCTCTTAGATCCCTGATCAGGGATCGAACCTGTGGTCTCTGCATTGCAAGCTGGATTCCTAACCCCTGGACCACCAGGGAAGTCCCCTTTACATGAATTTAAAAAGACTTCATTTACAATTGTTAATTCTTATTTGCTTTAGCTAAACATCAGTTTCAGAAAACAGTAAACCTTAATTAAACTAGGTACTTTGCAATAACAGAGAAAAGGCCAGAGGTTTACAAAGTGGCATTCCCAAGTCATTATTTGGATTGCAATCATGCGAGCTGGAGTGGGAGTATGTTGGAAAAAAAAAAAAAAAAATCCCGGGCCAGAACATAGAAAAGCTGGTGCGCTCTAGTCCATTTCTTCATGTGTGACATCACAGATGATGAAGGCAAGGATAGCAAACGAGCTCCCCTTCCCTGAGTGTGCACTAAGTTCCAGGGACTGTCCTGAGCAGCTTATACGTATTAATCCCCGGAATCCTAACAAGATTTCAATAGAAGTGCAGGAATCCGCATGTATGCTGACATTGCTGAGGGTCCCACTGCCTGAGAACACAGAGCAGTCATGGCGTGCCTGCTGCAAGCAAGGCAGGGTGGCTTCAGAGTGCTCCTTCTTATCCCACTTCATAATTTGTCCTCTAAAATTTTAATCTCTGCAAATTTGAGTGCCTAATGAGATAATGGATGTGAAAGTGCTTGAAAAAATATAATCTGCTACACAAATGTCGGTTATTAGTATTATTATCTAATTATCTAATTAATGAGCCACGTGGCCTGAGAATAAAACCCTGACTGGAATCTGTCCTGAAAACCAGATTCCAGTTCTGTCCCATCCATATATCAGTGTTTTCTTTCAACACCCTCTAGTAAAAGTAAAGCTGCTCAGTCGTGTCCGACACTTTTTGACTCCATGGACTGTAGCCTGCCAGGCTCCTCCGTCCATGGAGTTTTCTAGGCAAGAATACTGGAGTGGGTTGCCATTTCCTTCTCCAGGGGATCTTCCCAATGCAGGGACTGAACCCAGGTCTCCAGTATTTGCAGACAGACGCTTTACCGTCTGAGCCACCAGGGAAGCCCGCAATGCCCTCTAAGCTTCCCTTTTACAAACAGGACACACAAAGCATAGATCCTTAAAATGGCCTGGAAATAAAAACGAAACCAAACAAAACCTAGGGTCAGAGACAAGAGATAAGGAAGAGAAGGTTCTCTCTTAACCTGAAATTCCATTCTCTGTCAACCTTGAAACCCACTCTCAGACTTGTGGTTTAAATGTCACCTCCTCCATGTAGCCTGCCCTGATGTCTGATTGCCTTGGGAAATTAACCACACTCCCATCTCTGCTGCCTTAATACTCTGCATAGACTCTGAGGAATTTCAACAGAGAAATTTGTAGTCTTACACAGCAAATGGTAAAGAACCTGTCTGATAATTCAGGAGACATAAGAGATGCAGGTTTGATCCCTGGGTTGGGAAGATCCCCTGGAGGAGGGCATGGCAACCCACTCCAGTATTCTTGCCTGAAGAGTCCCATGGACAGAAGAGCCTGGTGGGCTACAGTTCATGGGATAGCAAAGAGACACAACTGAGGAGACTTAGCAAGCACACACACAGCAATAGGTTTTCTGGAAGGAGAGTAACAAAATAAAAACAAGGAGTCTGAACATTTATGTGAAAGCTGCTGCATTCAGATACTTGGAGACACTAGAGACCGTGGATTTCCTGGAGTGGAGAAAAAGGAGACCAGAAGAAATGGAGGAAATCGCAACTGGGGTAATGGCCATGGTAGGAAGGAAGGGAAAATCGTGCATTTAAGAGACAGTTTTTAAAGCTCATTGGTACTTGGGGACTAGTAGACAGGAAGGGAAGGCCAGCCCAAATGACCGGACACTCTTTAGCTGGCCACTCGAACGATCTCGCTGACACTGCAGTGTGTGCAGGGAGGATGCCCATGGTGCAGAGTAAGTCTTTTCTAGAAAACCGAGCAGACAGGACAGAGCTCTTACGATCAGGCACACACCTTTTGTTTCTACAAGGTTTAAGGTGATTTATTGGCTGACACTAATTATGGTCTGTTTCAGTTGAACATCTGTCCTGGAAAACAATAAATATTCACTAAGCGAGGTGAAAAAGCAAAAGATCCCCTCACATGCCATTTGAAGGAGGAGGAGACCTGTGTTGGGGAGCTGATACTTTGGGGAAAGACAGGCTTCATTTTTTAAATTACAGAGTTGTTGGAGATGGTGGGAGTTGACATAGTTAGAAAGGCGCTCTGGCTTGATTCTCAAACTGTCTCTAAGAGACTAAATTATCTTTGGAGATCTTAATTTCCAAGATCAAAGTCTGGTGGTGGTGGGTGGTTTAGTTGCTCACTTGTGTCTGACACTTGAGATCCCATGGACTGTAGGCCACCAAGCTCCTCTGTCCCTGGGATTCTCCAGGCAAGAATCCTGGAGTAGGTTGCCATTCTCTTCTCCAGCGGATCTTCCTGACCCAGGGATTGGACCCGCATCTCCTGCATTACAGGCAGATTCTTTACCACTGAGGCACCAGGGAAGCTCAGATCAAAGTTTGGTTATATAGAAATGAAGTTTTAGAACAGAAATGCAGCTATCTGAGTCATCAGGGGTAGAAGCTGAAGCCACAAGAATGAGGCAAGGTCTCTAAGTGGTGACTAAGATATCAATTGAATTCCTAGGGATTATTTTACCATCAGGAGAAAAGAATTATTAACAAGAAATGTACTAAAATAAACAGCTATGAGATCTAGGCAGTGTCTCACACAGACGCTCAATGAATGCTTTGTTAGGTTGTTAATTCAGGCTTATCAGGAATAATAAACACACAAATTGAGACTGACAAGTTTAGGACTGGATACACAACAAAAGCAGTTTTGTTAAGATTTCCATTTATCAGGAAGTTTAGAAACATTCTTTACTTTTAGGCTTAACTGACTCTTTCAAAATGATATAAAAATCTTATCTTTACATAGACCATGAAAAATAAAGCCAACAAGACTCAAACACATAACTGTAACTGTCAGAGAATTTGACTCATTTCTACCCTCTTGTTATGCTATCTTTGTGGAAGGTTGAGAATAATTTGAAGGTTAAGTATTATTTTAAATGAGAGTAAATTTTTAGAGCAACAACAAATAAAAAGAAGCGGAGAATCTTTTAAAAGGAAAATGGTGAGTGAGTAAGAAGAAAGGAAATAGTGGAAATTATTATATACAGTAAGTCCCATACATATGAACCTTTAATGCGCAAACTTTCAAAGACACAAAACACACGTTCGCATGTCCAATTGCCTAAGTTAGTTCCTGCGTCTGGTGTACTCTGTCACATGCAGGCATCCTCTAGAGTGGTTGCGTTTTATGTGCTTTGTTGTACAGAACTGTTCAGAGTACAGTGGTGAAGTATTTTTGCCTGGAGAATCCCATGAACAGAGGAGCATGGTGGGTGTTCATGGGGTCACACAGAGTTTCATACACGAGCACTGGGTGATGACGAGTAGTGATAAACTGGTTGTCCTCTCCTGCCCTTCACTAGTAACTTGAAAAGGTATGTAGGAGTTTCACTGGGGCATTAATCTAAAAACAGTATTTCAGTCCATCTACCATCCCTAAAATTAACTGAGGGCAGAAACTCAAGCAGCTTGTTACATAGCAAAGCTTAGGGCTTGTTCTACTAGCAGCTGTGTTCTTCCCTTTTTTCCCCTACAGTGGACCATTTTTAAAGTGTTTATTGAATTTGTTACAGTATCACTTCTGTTTCATTTTTTGTTTGTTTGTTTTTTTGGCTGCAAGACAAATGGAATCTTAGTTCCCTGACCAGAGAGTGAATCTCCACTCCCTGCTTTGGAAGGTGAAGTCTAAACCACTGGACCGCTGGGGGCGTCCCAGCAAATGTGTTCTTAAACTTGATTTCTAAGTCTCTTCCTTCAGAATCGCTGTTTCCTCAGCTGCTTTCAGTGTACAAAGCTTTACATGAAAATGAAAACTTGGAAGGTCCTAAGAATAGAGAAGCAGTCATTTAGTTTTTAAACTGATTTATATTCAACCAATGCTACTGATCTAACTAGTCTGCTTAATCAAGTTTGACTTGGTATATGAATAAACGAAAAATGGATAAAGCTCTTACCCTAAATATAGTAAGTCAGTTTCTTTACATCTGTATACAGTGGAGGGAAATGGACAAAATATCATTTATTACAAAATAAAAACTTCAAATATATAACTTCCCTTTAAAATGTACAGCTCAAGACTTTTATTGTGCATGGGATTTTACATGTTGTTTTATTCATAGAATGGTATTTTTATAGCTCGCTCTAGTCTCCAACTACTTCCTTATAAAGTTTTGTCTTATTTACCATTAAAAAAACTAATATAACACAAAAATGAGGAAAATCATTATATGTATTTCTCTATAAATTAACAGTCTAAAGATAATAGATTCATACTTCTCACTATCAGTCATTGTGAAAAGAAATAGAAAACTAATACAAATCGCTTTAGAAGAAAACAAAATTTAAAAGCTAAATTTTGAAAACATAGCTTAAAGAACTAATTTTTGATTTGACGCAAATCACAGACTTTTTTCTAAGTATTTGCATGGTTTGCTCACACATTTATTCAGATTCCTAGTCACGTAAAGAATGACTTCCTGGCCCTTGTATCATTCCCTTAAAACTAGAGTGGTTTGGAGACTTCCCTGGAGGTCCTATTAAGACTATGCCTCCGCTGCAGGGGACTCAGGTTCGATCCCTAGTCAGGGAACTAAGATCCCACATGCCTCAAAGAGCTTTTATTCACCATATGAGTGATGTAGAGTACTATTCAGGACACCAAAACTGGAAAGTATTTAAAAGAAAAGGTTGCATCACACACTTTCCCCAAGCCATCAGAGCAAAGATGCTATCACGTGCCACACAGCCTCCAGGAAGCTTCACTGAACACTCTTTGTGTGTGAGTCTCAGTCTGTTTTAGTTTATTTGTTTAACTTACTTTATTCAAGTATAATTTATTTACAATATTGCATCAATTTCTGCTGCACAGTCAGATGCCTCTGTTATACATATATATGTATATGTACATTCCTTTTCATATTCTTTTCCATTATGGTTTATCACAAGATATTGACCAACCTAGACAGCATATTAAAAAGCAGAGACATTGCTTTGCCAACAAAGATCCATCTAGTCAAAGCTATGGTTTTTACAGTAGTCAGTAGTCCAGTAGTTTTTCCAATTGGACCATAAAGAAGGCTGAGCACTGAAGAATTGATGTTTTGGAATTGTGGTTTTAGAGAAGGCTCTTGAGAGTCCTTTGGCTTGCAAGGAGATCCAACCAGCCCATCCTAAAGGAAATCAGTCCTGAATATCATTGGAAGGACTGATGCTGAAGGTGAAGCTCCAATACTTTGGCCACCTGATGTGAAGAACTGACTCACTAGAAATGACCCTGACACTGGGAAAGATTGAAGGCAGGAGGAGAAGGGGATGACAGAGGATGAGATGGCTGGATGGCATCACCGACTCGAATGACATGAGTGTGAGCAAGCTCTGGGAGTTGGTGATGGGCAGGGAAGCCTGGCGTGCTGCAGTCCATGGGGTCACAAAAAGTCAGACACGACTGAGCGACTGAATTGAGCTATGGTTCTCTGTGTGCTATACAGCGGGACCATGGTGTTCGTGCATCCTATATACGATAGTTCGCGCCTGCTAATCCCAATCTCCCATTCCATCCTTCTCCGCCCCCCTTCTCCTTGGTGATCACTAATCTGTTCTCTGTGTGACTCTTATTCTCTGATTGTGTAAGAACGAGTAAGGAAAGGTGGATGGTATCATTGGGATTATTGTGAAAATGGGTACTTCTGCAGTCCCTGAAAAGTTCTTGAGGACCCCCAGGAATCCCCAGTACACTCTGGGAAACTCTGCCCTACTTTACCCCCATTGGCTTTGTCACTGCTGGGAGCAATTACCTATCTGACCTTATTATTTAGTATTTAGAGTGCTCAATTTCAGCCTTTTCTGCCCATTACATAAATGCCAAGGGCAGAGACTCTGTGCTGTTGTTAATAAGTGCTTAAATGCTGCATGCTAAATCATTTTAGTACTGTCCGACGTTGTGCAACCCTATTGACTGTACCTCCAGGCTCCTCTGTCTGTGGGATTCTCCAGGCAAGAATATTGGAGTGGGTTATCATTTCCTTCTCCAAGGGATCTTCTGGACCCAGGGATCAAACCCACATCTCTTATGTCTCCTACACTGGCCAGCAGGCTCCTTACCACTGGTGCCACCTGGGCTTGAAACAGAGGTTTTAAAAAATGTAACACCTATCTGCGCCTATAGCTTTACAATCAAAACCTAGTATATTAAGATTTGATGTCATCAGTTGCTGTTGAAGTGACTTATTGTTTGGTCAGTGGCAATTACTTCTAGGGAAATCCTATAAGATGTCTTCATAAGGTATTACCAGGGGACCCCACCCTCCACTGTGCCCCAGGGAAAAGTCTGCTTATTTTGATTTTCTCACGGGAGCTTTCTGCCTCTCTCCGTTTCATCACTTCTACCAGCTTTCATCTGACCCTCGTATTTGCATGTGGGGTGTGTAGGGTGCCTTGACAATTTCAGAACCCAATTATGTTTTCATTAAAAATCTCTGCCAGGCTCTAAACTCTGTGCTTGATTCCAGGAGACCCTGAGAACACAGATGAGAATGATGTTTTTAATGAGAAATTTGCATTTTTTTCCTCCTGCTTAGGGAATGGATAAGGAGCAGTTGGTATTCTAGGTGTTTGCCCATCCCTTCATTTCCTAGGTCTGCCTCTGAGCTGGTGATCTCTTTGCAGAAGCTATAACATGCTTCTCAAATGTCTATGTGATAGAAAGACATATCTTTCTATCTATCTGTGATAGAAAGAAATATAATACTGAAGTGGGTTGCCATGCCCTCTTCCAGGGGAATCTTCCCAACCCAGTGACTGAACCCAGGTCTCCTGCTTTGCAGATGGATTCTTTACTGATTGAGCCACTAGAGAAGGCCAGAAAGAAATATAAGAGAAAGAAATAGAACCTTAGCTGAAGAAGAGGTAAAGGTCCAGTCTGGAAGGAAAGATAATGACAGCTTTCTGGAGGATATTACTATATACCCTGTGTGTTACTTGGGTGTTTTCCCTCACTTTTGTTCATACTTTCCCCTGCCAACTTCCCATGGGCTCTGTAACACCAAAGGCAGTGGAATGGGTGGGTGTGATTGAACCTGGAACGGAAAGAAAAGGATGCATGAAGCATCAGACAATTTCAGGCTTCAATTCTGACCAATTTCTGGAGCAGAGACTGGCTTGTTTGCATTTCAAAAACTTTGGACCGAAGGGTATATGATGAAGAAATACAAAGAATGAACAACCAAGAAGGTACTCAACTGACTTGAATAAATACATGCCCAGGAAGGGACTTGGGGTCTCTGGGCCCAGGTGACAGTCCTCAGCCACTTGTGGAGGGAGGGGAACAGTAGGGCTGGAATCTAGGTCTTGTGGCTCCAAGGGCAGGATGGCTTTCCCTGGACCCCTACCTACCCAGAGTCTCTGCACCCCATCAGGTCTAACTGAGGATCTGGTTTCCACCCTATCAGATTGTCAACAGTGAGTCCCAGTATTTATGTATTTACCATCTTGATTACTCTAATCACTATACAAGTGTCATCCTCCCAAACCACTTCTGAATCCTTTGCTGCCATGCTTGCCAGGAATTGCAAAAATATTCACCTCCCAAGGTTGTCTCTTATCTTTATTATTATTCCATAAGAATGTAAGGGGTTATATTTTATAGTATTTTTAATAACCCAATCTCTCAATGGTTTTTCCACCTCATGGAATTAAGCATATTTGCAGTAATTAAATGAAGATGACAGACTGTAAATCAAGAGGAAGTAATGTATTCCTTTCTATCAAACTATATATGATCACTCTATTTAGATTTCACCTGCTCAGAATGGTAACCTCTATGATTGATTCTTAATTTTTTGAATATATTCTGAATTGAGAACTCAATTAAATAACATTCCTTTCTTTGCCATAATATTCAGAATATATTAAGCTCCTAAGATTTCCTTCCTACTGAATGCTGGGATTTTCTAGGATGTGGTAGAATTTCAACTTGTCCAAGTGCTACAGAAACAAATAATTACTATTTCATGATAGTCAACAACACCATCTATAAACACAGAAGGGGGCTTCCCCAGTGGCTCAGTGGTAAAGAATCCGCCTGCAATGAAGGAGACACAGGAAATCTGGATTCGATCCCTGGGTTGGGAAGATCCCCTGGGGAAGGAAATGGCAACCAACTTCAGTATTCTTGCCTGGGAAATCCCATGGACAGAGGAGACTAGCAGGCTACAGTTCATGGAGTCGCAAAAGAGTTGGACATGACTTAGTAAATAAACAACAACAAATAAACATATAAGCCATCCCCTATCCCCCCACAAGAAGTACATTGCCTCTCTGATTTTGACTTACAAATGTTTTAATGTCTGAGTTTGTATCTCCAAGGACGCATGGATCAAAGAACATACTTGGTCCATGACATACAGTTGGGGTCAAGCTGTGTATTATATGAGAAGCTAATGGCCCTATTGATGCTGTTGTACAGTGACTCAGTTGTATCTGACTCTCTGTGCCCCCATGGACTGAAGCACTCCGGGCCTCCCTGTCCTTTACTGTTTCCCAGAATTTGTTCAAACTCCTGTCTATCGAGTTGGTGATGATATCTAGTCATCTCATCCTCACCGCCCTCTTCTCCTTTTGCCTTCAATCTTTTCCAACATCAATGGCCCTGCTGCTACTGCTGCTAAGTCGCTTCAGTCGTGTCTGACTCTGTGCAACTCCACAGACGGCAGCCCACGAGGCTCCTCCGTCCCTGGGATTCTCCAGGCAAGAACACTGGAGTGGGTTGCCATTTCCTTCGCCAATGCATGAAAGTGAAGCGTGAAAGTGAAGTCACTCAGTCCTGTCTGACTCTTAGCGACCCCATGGACTGCAGCCTACCAGGCTCCTCCATCCATGGGATTTTCCAGGCAAGAGTACTGGAGTGGGGTGCCTTTGCCTTCTCCGCAATGGCCCTGAGCCTCTGTCAATAACTTTTTTTTTTCAGTAAAACAACAGCAATTCTTCCAGTGACTCCATGTCATGTATTTGTTAGAGTTGAAATTACACAGCTGGCAGCCATAGAATAGTGGCGGGCTGGCAAAGGTTGTACAAATGATTTACATACTGTTTATGATAGCACTTTAAAAAAAATGCAAAGTGTTGGAAAACACTGATAAGTGTGGGACACTGTAGTTCATATTGCTAGAGCAGTTATTGCTTGCCTTAGGGTCAAGAAGGTGGGTTTACTAAAATTCAAATTTTATTTTAATCAGACCCTGGAAAGAAAAATAACAAAAGCTTTTAAACACAATAAATTACGGATTAAGTGCTTAGGGGCTGAGACTGGTTGCCACCGTACATTTTTCAAGCTGGTTTTAGACTGTCTTTAGTGTTGTTTTGGTCTCTTTCAGGTTAGGACTAAGATTCCAGCTCTCAAGGGCAGTGTGCCAGGTCCAATTTAGCATCAGCTATTTCATGTCTGTCCTAGCTAATGAGACTATTGATTGAATCATCACAAAAACAAGGGATGGGCAGAATCTGATGGGCTTGCGCTAATTATATGAAACACGTCAAAGCACTGGTACATAGGAATGCGTTACATCTATGTAAATATAAACATGGCATGTTTTTCTAGAACTGAGTAGAATGTTGTGCCAATTATTCTCTTTGCTGCCCCATATTCATTCTCTGCCCTTCTCCCCACAGAGACTGTATCACAAGGGTCCCTTGGCACTTGATTTAAGACTAGAGTTGGCCAGTGAAAGGCAGGAGGAGAGAGAGGCTAGAACGTTTATTCTTCTCTTCCCCCAAGCCGTGCCTCCTGACTCTGCTGGCACTGCTTCGTAGATTTTTCCTTTGGGACTAAGGGTGGCAAGGGTTTCCATCTGTTGCTACTCCCCGAATACTTCTTCAGGCATCGATTGTTCCCTTAATCTTGCTCACTCGTTTGTAAATGGACCCTTAATTAAATTCTCTTCATTTAAACTCTTTTTGAGAAGACTCTATTTCCCATCTGGGCCCTGATACAAACACAAACAGCAATTAGGATTTTTATTTTCTGATATTCTGAGTACTTAAAATAAGCAATAATTGATCCCTCAAATGATAATTATCTACTCAATATTTTAAAATTAATTCCCTAAATTTTACTTCATTCAGTCTCAAACTGACTCTGAAAATGTTAAGAACCAATGTTTCTTAAGAATAACAATATTCCACAGTTCACTGTGATTCGGATCCTTTAGCATAAAATTTCAAGCAGCATTTGAATCACCTGAGTTTGTTGTTTGTTTTCATTTTACTTTGTTTAAGCTCCAATCCTTTGGCCGCCTGATGCAAAGAGCCAATTTATTGGAAAAGACCCTGATGCTGGGAAAGATTGATTACATAAGGAGAAGGGGGGCAACAGAGGATGAGATGGTTGGATGACCTCACTGAAAACTCTGGGAGATAGTGAAGGACAGAAAAACTTGGCGTGCTGCAGTCCATGGGGTCCCAAAGTCCATGGGGACATGACTTAGTAACTCAGCAGCAACAACGACAATCTTCAAACAAGAAGCAGGGCCTTCAAAAACGAACAATTAACTGAACTCCTAGGAGTCTTCAAAAAGATAAATCAGTATATAATAACATTAACTAATCTTTCTGATAATCAAAAATTCAGCAGTTAGCAAATCTATTTCAAAAACCCTTACTAGTATATTTAAATTTCCTGTAATAAAGATAAATCTTTTGCAGGTAATGTTTGGACATGTTTTACAGAAATGCAAAAGTGAACACGGAACATTCTGTTTCTCCTGTGTGTAGAGTGTCTCAATTTACAAATTCACAGACTTCCTCTGTGGCTCAGTTGTAAAGAATTCACGGGCAAATACAGGAGACATGGGTTCGATCCCTGGTCCAGGAAGATCCCAGGTGCCTTGGAGCAACTAAGCCCGTGGGCCACAGCTATTGAGCCTGTGCTTTAGAGCCTGGGAACTGCAACTACTGAGCTCTCAGCTGCAGCGACTGATGCCCTAGAGTCCAGCTCCACAACAAGAGAAGCCACTGCAATGAGAAGCTGGAGCACCCAAACTAGAGAGAAGGCCCTGCTTGCTCCAACTTGAGAAAAGCCAGCTTAGCAATGAAGACCCAGCACTGCCAAACAAATAAATTAAATTTAGGATGTTTGGGATTATTAGTTGACAAAGTTATTTTTTAAAAGTTCATATAGTCATTTATCTCCTCTAATATTTATCTTTTCTATGCTTTAATTTTATATTATCTCTGCACTGCTTTTATAATTTATTTCCATCTTCCTAGCTTATTTTGACTTATTTAGCTCTTTTTAAGGTGTCCCATAATAAAGGGATGCTGAGCTCATTATTATCTTTTATTTTTAATAATAAAATTTTGATTTCCTCTGAATGCATTTTTTTGCCATACCGTTATGGTTTCATTATAAAATGTTGCTATTTCATTTGCTTTGTAAATATAAAAGAGTATGTAATTTTCTTCCTGCTTTCACATTTGATTCGGTAAACCCAAAAGTATGTTTCTTAATTTTAATGTTATTATATTTTTGCTTATCATTTATTGCTTACTTTTAATTTTACTGAATTATTATAAAAGAATGTGGCCTTTCTATACTTTATAACTTTTAGAATTATCTTTACAGCCCATTAGCTGATCAATTTTTATAAATTTTCCTTGGACATATAAAGCAAATGGTTATTCTTATTCAAAAAGTATACCTTTAAAAAATTCATTTAATGCATTGATTTGTTAATTATTTATCCAACTTTCTGTGGTTTCTTCTTCTATTATTCAGTCTGATTCTGAGAACGGTCACATTATTTTTCATCAATCTCTTTCGTTTTTAATATTCAGACGTTACATTGGTGCATGCATGTTCACCAGATTTTACCATATGATCATAAGTTAGTATATTTTCACTGTATAATTCCTTTTTGAGCCCTCTTAGTGATTCTGCGGTAAATTCCACTTTATTTCACATTATTCTTCCCAATCCTGCTCTTTGCGGTCATTGTATTTGCTGTCATTTCTTTGTCTGTTCTATTTGTCTATTTGTCTGTTAGTATTTGTCTAAATAGTAAATGTCTATTTATTTCAACATTTACTTCATTAAGTGTGTATATTAAACATACCTCATGATTTTATCTTCATTTTCTACAAATTTGAATTTTTATTTTTTTCTGAGAACTCAGCATGCTTACATGTAGTGCTAGATTGATATACTTGATTTATCACTTCTATTTTAACTTGTTTGCTTATTACTCTTTTCTTCCTTCTTTTTTTCTGTACTTTCCATAAATAAAAGGTTACACCGTCTCCTAAAATAATAATAAAATTATTACATAATAATATATAATAAAAGTATTATATAAAAATAATATAGCCTATATCATCCTGCCAAGAAGTTTTATTTCTGCTTTCCTTACTCTCTAATAAAATGAGTGCATGTGCCTCAAATATTAATTAAATATATTAATAGTTCTAACTACAACTGCCCCTACAGAGTAAATATTTTATAGGCTTTGAGAAACAAAAGGAAACAATCTTACACTGTAAAATATAAAATACAGAGAACAAGTATAATACACTCATGCATCTTACTTTAGAAGCTTTAATGAGAGGATGTAAATGGTTAAACCAGCATGTTCATGATGATATTATTTTAAGAGTCATGGTGTTATAAAGATCATAGAGAAAATGAACTAATATGTACATTAAATGGTTTTAGGATCACCATGCTATCTCACTCTTATATCTTTCCTTTATGTAGCAAACATTGATGGGTTTTCAAGGAAATTATACTTTTTCAAAATTAAGGAATAAAATGCTCCACTGATTTCTGATGTAGAAATTATTAGGGTAATGTCTGTTTTAATGATTTAATTTTTAGCTTTTTGTGGGATTTTATTAAAACAGGTCAAGAGAATTTTATGATATATTAAAATGAGGCTTGTTTCAGCTCAGAGAACTTCTATTTCTTAAGTTTCAGCCACTCTGGTTGAAAAACATGTAATTAAGTAGACAAAAATCTTTAAATATTTATTGAGATTAATATAGCTATGCAAGATAGCTAAAGATAGAAATGTAAAGAGTTATTGCATAGTACTCTAGCACTGTATAAACAGTATTGCATACATTATACAATTCTATCTATTTTGCTACAGAACTGCTCCAACATTTAAGATCCCTACCAACAGTCATCTGTATGAGTAAAGCCTTGACTGTGTGCTCAGTCACGTCCAGCTCTTTGGGACCCCATGAACTGTAGCCCACCAGGCTCCTCATCCATAAGCTGTAGCCACAAGGCTCCTCTGTCCATAGAATTTTCCAGGTAAGAATATCGGAGTAGGTTGCCATTTCTTACTCCAGGGGAACTTTCTGACCCAGGAATCAAACCCGGGTCTCTTGAGTCTCCTGCATTGACAGGCGGATACCTTACCACTGCACCACCTGGGAATCTCTTCACAGTTAAATTTAAAGCAGACAGCATGTTGATAAAACAACTATATGATGAATTCTTACAATTTGCTAATCTAGATGCCAAAAAGGATGTCAGAGACTTGGTTGAGAATCACCAATATGTCAATAGTTGGTGAGAAATCTCGATGCTAATTACTGACTTGTTATGTTAGTCGCTCAGTCATGTCTGATTTTTTGTGACCCCATGGACTGTAGCCCACCAGGCTCCTCTGTCCATGGGATTTTCCAGGTAAGAATACTGGAATGGGTAGTCATTCCCTTCTCCAGGGGATCTTCCCAATCCAGGGATTGAACCTCAATCTCCTGCATTGTGGGCAGATTCTTTACCATCTAAGCCATCAGGGAAGCCCCCGTTACTGACTTAAGAGAGTTTATAATCAAATATTAATTAGTGTGGGGTAAGGCAGGAAGGAAGTAGATGAGAGTGGAATGAAATTGATAAAATAAGTATAAACACATCTTGAAGTCCTAAGGATATGGCTCACGATTTAACTATATTAATATTAATGGGCTTCCCTGGTGGCTCAGCTGGTAAAGAATCCACCTCCAATGCAGGAGACCTGGGTTTGATCCCTGGGTTGGGAAGATCCCCAGGAGAAGGGAACGGCTACCCATTCCAGTATTCTGGCCTGGAGAATTCCACGGACTGTGTGGTCTATGGGGTCGCCTCCCATTCCGTGGGACACGGCTGAGCCACTTTTACTTCACTTTCATTAATATTAATGACATAATGCTCTTATATTTTAATTGTCTCAAGCTTAATTACCATTTGACTTACTTTCACTTGTTGAATAGTCTTGTGGGTCAAGTATTCCTGATTCCTGTAGTGATCTAATACAGGAGTCCACCAGTTCGAGACCTGTTGTGAGCTCATCTTCGATATCTTTTTGACCATCTGAAATACAATATTTCAGAGAAATGAACAAGCACATGGTTTTGTCAACATTAAAGCTTAAGACTATCATTTAATAATCAAAAACATAGTAACTAAAACTATTCAGTTCAGTTCAGTCACGTAGTCGTGTCCAACTCTTTGCAACCCCATGGACTGCAGCACGCCAGGCCTCCCTGTCCATCACCAACTCCCAGAGTTTACTCAAACTCATGTCCATTGAGTCGGTGATGCTATTACTTTTATGAAATTCTCATTAGGTATCACATTGTAACCCCTGGTCAACCACTATTAAAAACCAAGGTTAGCCAATTATATGTGTCCATGAAAAACATAAAGTTACCAGGGAATTGGGAAAACTTAACTCCCATGAACTGTTGAGCTTTCTAAACAATATCACTTAATTTTAGTGTCATGTTTTATCAAATTTATTTTTATAAGTTTCTAAAGTTCTTAAGAAAATTAACCAATAGAGGTATGTGAAGTAAGTATAAATGCTCATCAAGAAGTTGTATTTTAAATTTAAATGTCCATCAGCTGATGAATGGATAAAGAAGATGTGGTGTGTTTGTGTATATATATACGTACACAATGGAATATTACTCAATGTAAAAAAGAATGAAATAATGCCATTTGCAGCAACATGGATGGACCCAGAGATTATCATATTGAGTGAAGTCAGAGAAAGACAAATACTTATTTATCATTTCTGTGTGGAATCTAAAATATGATACAAATGAACTTGTTTGCAAAACAAAACGATCCATGGACATAAGAAAACAAACATGATTACCAATTGAGAAAAGGGGTAGGAGAGGAACAAATTAGGGGTTTGGGATTAGCAGATATAACCTACTGTATGTAAAACAGACAAACAAAAAGAAATGATGGTATAGCACAAGGAACTAGATCGACTATCTTATAATCATAATGGAAAGGAATACAAAAAAGAATATGTATATTAACATATATAAATTATACAACACTGTAACTCAAGTATACTTCAATAAAGAAAAGAAGCTGTACCTTACCTTGTGATTGCCAGTGAAACTGCTCTTCTGCTGAACTGTAAAAAAGAGAATACATAGATATAATGAATTTGTTACAAATTAAAGGACTCTAGACTGTAAGTTGCAAAAGTACATTAAGTTAGTAATGGGGGCTCCATGGAATTTCTTTTAATTTCTTACTAGGAAAAGGGGTCTTGCTTTGATACAATCATAATTTTAATCTATTTGATATATACTCTTTGGGTTCACAGGTATTAACATGTCATAAATGGACATCATTCAGTAATTTTCAAAAGAACAGCTTATTTTTTTTTTTTACAAATCACAATCTACTGTACTTATCACTTACAACAGTTTCTACACACATGAAGTTCTACCCAACTGTAGCTATTTTAAAATACAAGTCTGAATTGTTTCATGTAAACTCTGTAAGGTGTTCTAATAAAGATATAACTTTCTCCATTTTCATTATAAAGAGATAAAATAAATCTATACCTTTTCCTAGACATACTTTACAAGCAGATCCTTTTAGCTGCTTATTATATTTCAAATTAAGTAATATAAAAATCATAACACTTTACCACCCACCAACTATACAGTTCCCAAGTTTCTACATTAGAAATATATAATAAAAATGACCCAGGTAGAAAGGGTGGCTCATGTAAATAACATGCCAAAGATATTGTGCAGATTGTACCTAGGTGGGCACATAAATTTATTCTGAATGATTTATTCAAAATACATAAATAAATTGAAAATTTCTAAGTATGAACAGCTCTTTCATTATACATGCAAATAGTTCTAACATACCCTTTTTTTTACGTCAATAATTTGTGGGAAATCCATATGACAATTCCTGACAGGTGTCATTTTGAGAATGATTTTCTACACCTATTTACGAGATCTTTTACTCTGATCAAGGCACTTCTATGAATAGCTCATCAGTTTCACAACAAGAAGTAGGTTTTAGAACTTTAATCTGTATCTTAGAAATGGTTTCTGAATACATTTGCTGGGGGAAAAGGCAATTCTGGTATAAATGAGTGTTCAGAATAGCCATGGTTGATATACATGAATATAAGAGCAGTCCCTTAACAGACTGTTCTAGGACATCTTTCTCCTCAGCCAATCCATTTTAGCAAATTGAAAAATGGTTTTGCAATGATGAGTGCTATAGACAGTGGATACCTAAAATGATAACATTACAAATTCACTCTGATGCAACTTCTCCTTGCATCAAAAAGTGTATCATTATAAAGCAGTAACAACTAAGTGCAAGGTTTAACACGTAAAACAGAAATGCAATCCTATAGTTAATATTTAAAAAAAATTACAAAGTATGTTCAGTTAGTAAGTGGCCTCTAATATAGGGGTGGAAAATGTTTTCAAAATTGTACTGAGTTGAATGGTATCCTTTTAACCTGCCTCTTGAGAAATCTGTATGCAGGTCAGGAAGCAACAGTTAGAACTGGACATGGAACAACAGACTGGTTCCAAATAGGAAAAGGAGTACGTCAAGGCTGTATATTGTCACCCTGCTTATTTAACTTATATGCAGAGTACATCATGAGAAACGCTGGGCTGGAAGAAACACAAGCTGGAATCAAGATTGCTGGGAGAAATATCAATAACCTCAGATATGCAGATGACACCACCCTTATGGCAGAAAGTGAAGAGGAGCTAAAAAGCCTCTTGATGAAAGTGAAAGAGGAGAGCGAAAAAGTTGGCTTGAAGCTCAACATTCAGAAAACGAAGATCATGGCATCTGGTCCCATCACTTCATAGGAAATAGATGGGAAAACAGTAGAAACAGTGTCAGACTTTATTTTTCTGGGCTCCAAAATCACTGCAGATGGTGACTGCAGCCATGAAATTAAAAGATGCTTACTCCTTGGAAGAAAAGTTATGAACAACCTAGATAGTATATTCAAAAGCAGAGACATTACTTTGCCGACTAAGGTCTGTCTAGTCAAGGCTATGGTTTTTCCTGTGGTCATGTATGGATGTGAGAGTTGGACTGTGAAGAAGGATGAGTACCGAAGAATTGATGCTTTTGAACTGTGGTGTTAGAGAAGACTTTTGAGAGTCCCTTGGACTGCAAGGAGATCCAACCAGTCCATTCTGAAGGAGATCAACCCTGGGATTTCTTTGGAAGGAATGATGCTAAAGCTGAAGCTCCAGTACTTTGGCCACCTCATGCGAAGAGTTGACTCATTGGAAAAGACTGTGATGCTGGGAGAGATTGGGGGCAGGAGGAGAAGGGCACGACAGAGGATGAGATGGCTGGATGGCATCACAGACTCGATGGATATGAGTCTGAGTGAACTCCAGGAGATGGTGATGGACAGGGAGGCCTGGCATGCTGTGATTCATGGGGTTGCAAAGAGTCGGACACAACTGAGCAACTGAACTGAACTTTCCCTCAAAAGATGTGTCCACACGGAATCCCTAGAAATTGTGAAAGGTTACTTAATGGGAAAGGGTTTTTAAAGGTGTAATTAAGGTAAAGATCTTAAGATGAGAGCTTCTAAAACTCAATGATCAATGTCCTTATAAAAGACGCTAGCGGAGAAAGACACAGAGGAGAAGGTCTTGTGAAGGTCTTGTGAAGACGGAGGCAAGAGACTGGAGTTATGTATCTATAAGCCATGGAGTGGCTGGAGCCAGCAGAACCTGGAAGAGTTCAGAAAAGAACCTCTCTCCTTAGTATTCCTCCATAAAGAAGGCTGAGTGCTGAAGAATTGATGCTTTCGAATTATGGCACTGGAGAAGACTCTTGCGAGTCCCTTGGACAGTAAGGAGATCAAACCAGTCAATCCTAATGGAAATCAACCCTGAATATTCACTGGAAGGACTGATGCTAAAGCTGAAGCTTCACTCCTCTGGCCACCTGATGAGAAGAGCTGACTTATTGGAAAAGATCCTGATGCTGGGAAAGATTGAGGGCAGGAGAAGGGGGTGACAGAGGATGAGATGCTTGGATGGCATCACCAACTCAAAAGATATGAGATTGAGCAAACTCCAGGAGATGATGAAGGACAAAGAAGCCTGGTGTGCTGCAGTCCAGGGGGTCACCGAGTCAGACACAACTCAGTGACTGAAATGCCTGAATTGAACTGAGGGAACATAGCCCTGTCAGCATAGGTGATTTTGAACTTCTGAGAGAGTCAGTTCATAGGTAGGCTGATAAGAAGTCCAGGGTTCCTCAGGAGGAGAAAGCGGTCTGGAGCCCTCTAGAAAGAGAAAGGAATCTGGGGCTCTCAAGGAGAAAAAGACATTTTCTACATGGCTTTGTTTTAATCAATACAACAATGTATCTTGCTCGAGGACATGTTTCTCCTTAACAAAAAGGTTTTCTGACCAACCTTGTTATCTTAAGAAGTATGTTGTGGGAGTGGGTCTGGTAAGACCTTTCTATTGTTAAATCTAATCTTATTAATTTAAGAAGTATGTTGTGGGAGTGGGTCTGGTAAAGTATATAAGGCCTTGATAAGACTAGTGATGGGGGCACTCTCCATATGCCTTCTGAGGTCTTTGTCAGAAGCTCTGTCTGTCCCTTTTGTTGTTTTAATAAAACTCTGCTACAGAAAAGCTCTTGAGTGATCAAGCCTAGTCTCTGGTCCCGAAACTAAATCTTCTTCGGAGATCAGGAATCCAATATCGTTCACTGTAAGCTATCACTTCTGGCCCCCAAACTGTGAGGTAATGAATTTATTTTAAGACACTCATTGTAGTAATTTGTCATGGCAGCCCAGGAAACCAGTACAGTATTTTTCTGGTATGATCAAATGTTTTCATAGTATAGCCTTCAAGATTTACTACTATCTGTATGCTACTACGGGAGACCCAGGTTCGATCCCTGGGTTGGGAAGATCTCCTGGAGAAGGAAATGGCAACCCACTCCTGTATTCCTGCCTGGAGAATCCCAGGGACAGAGGAGCCTGGTAGGCTATAGTCCACGGGGTCGTAAAGAGTTGGACACGACATCTAGGTTGTTTCCATGTCCTGGCTATTATAAACAGTGCTGCGATGAACATTGGGGTACATGTGTCTCTTTCAATTCTGGTTTCCTCTGTGTGTATGCCCAACAGTGGGATTGCTGGGTCATAAGGTATTTCTATTTTCAATTTTTTAAGGAATCTCCACACTGTTCTCCATAGTGGCTGTACTAGTTTGCATTCCCACCAACAGTGTAGGAGGGTTCCCTTCTCTCCACACCCTCTCCAGCATTTATTGCTTGCAGATTTTTGGATCACAGACATTCTGACTGGTGTGAAGTGGTACCTCATTGTGGTTTTGATTTGCATTTTTCTAATAATGAGTGATGTTGAGCATCTTTTCATGTGTTTGTTAGCCATCCGTATGTCTTCTTTGGAGAAATGTCTATTTAGTTCTTTGGCCCATTTTTTGATTGGGTCGTTTATTTTTCTGGAATTGAGCTGCAGGAGTTGCTTGTATATTTTTGAGATTAGTTGTTTGTCAGTTGCTTCATTTGCTATTATTTTCTCCCAATCGGAAGGCTGTCTTTTCACTTTGCTTATGTTTTCCTTTGTTGCGCAGAAGCTTTTAATTTTAATTAGATCCCATTTGTTTATTTTTGCTTTTATTTCCAGAATTCTGGGAGATCAGTAGATGAATGGATAAGAAAGCTGTGGTACATATACACAATGGAGTATTACTCAGCCATTAAAAAGAATACATTTGAATCAGTTCTGATGAGATGGATGAAACTGGAGCCGATTATACAGAGTGAAGTGAGCCAGAAAGAAAAACACCAATACAGTATACTAACACATATATATGGAATTTAGGAAGATGGCAATGATGACCCTGTATGCAGGACAGCAAAAAAGACACAGATGTGTATAGCGGACTTTTGGACTCAGAGGGAGAGGGAGAGGGTGTGATGATTTGGGAGAATGGCATTGAAACATGTATAATATCATGTAAGAATCGAATTGCCAGTCTATGTCTGATGCAGGATATGGCACGCTTGGGGCTGATGCACGGGGATGACCCAGAGAGATGTTGTGGGGAGGGGGG